>NW_026624005.1:99216-104988 GCF_030028575.1 Malurus melanocephalus | reverse complement strand
AAAAAAAAAAAAAAAAAAAAAAAAAAAAAAAAAAAAAAAAAAAAACCCCAAAACTTTAAAAAAACCTTTATATTTTGCAAATCTTTTCTGACTGCCATGAATATTGCACTACACATGAAGTTGGGGGACGAAGAGAGAATAAAAAGAGGATGATGACCAAATGAAAAATTAAAGCTTGCAGGGTGATGTCCATGCCCTTGGACACTCACTTAYCATCTCTCTGATTTCTAGTCTCTGAAAAGGGTATGAAAGCAGTTAGAATTAAAAAGGATGTGAGAGCAGATAGAATTAATTTCATGCCACACTGAAAAAAAAATCAAGTACTTCTGTAATTCAGTCTAAAAATCTATTGCATGTTTTATACTGTTCTACACAAAACCAAATCAAATCAAATCAAACCAAACTAAACAAAAAGATTGGTTATTTAATCCAGAAATTGGTTCTTTTAATTTGCTCTGGTTTTCTACACACAGAGGCCTTTAGAATCTTGATGTGAGAAGTATAGAAAAGAAAATATCATAAAACTAAATACACAGTTATAAGGTGTCAGGAACACTATTTTACTACTTTCACATTTGTTGAAAATTGCAACAAATTTAACTCCTCACACAAGAAAGAATAAAATTGATGCTTAAGAATTTAAATGATTTTGTTCATACTCTTACAGAAGCCACCACAATGATGACCTAGTAACCATACTGACAAAAAGGGATATATCTTTAGCTGGAGTCCCAAGATATCTCTCATAAGCTCACCCAAAACCTTTGTGGTGGGGAGTAGCTGGAAGAATAAAGAAACCTTGGTGAGTCCAGGACAGAGGCTGTGATAATGAACTGATCTCCCAGGAAAAAAGGAATCAGTCGTAATTATTCCAGTAACTGATGGTGTGCCCCCACTGATGTATCTACAGCAAAAAGTACAAAAAGTAAATTGCTGCCTACTCAAAGAGAGCTTCTCTGCACATTTTTCCAGTGTTTGACCTGAACGAGGTCTCCTGGACAGACCAGAGTCTTGCTGGGGATGCCTGCCTGACTCTGCAGTCCATCACACCAGGACACGGACAATCACTAAAATTAATTTTTKCTCTTCATTTATTGAAACAATTTGGTGAGTGTTGTAGCAGTAACATCTTGTATGATACATTCACAGAGCACACATGCAGGCAAATGTTCATAAGCATATATTTTCTGTAGTTGGAGCTCAGTAATTTCTTTAGTAATGTATATATATGCACACATAGACATAAATTTAAATGCAYTACTAGTAGCAATTTTTCAGAGACATGTACATAGATGTATTATGTATTTGGTTTTAATAACAGTAGTTTTGTAGTACTTGTAATAAGGATATGCTCAGAAAGGCAGACTTGTGTGACCTTGTGTGCTGTGGAACCCTGAGAATCCCAGTGTCCATCTTCATACTCCTGCCATTCAGGGAACCCTCACAGGCCACGATAGCAACCACTACCATATCGCAGCATGAAACATTAAATGACTACAACAACTAATGCAGAAGAGCCTCCCAGAATAATGGAAAAGTGCTTAACACATCTGATAAGGTCAGTTTCAATTTGATAAGGTCATTCATTGCTGTGCCCTTCTGGATAGGGTTTTTTTTTGTTGTTATGTACCATTTTATATTTTAACAGGCTAATGTCTAGGAAGGATCAAATAAATCAGATATTTCAYAGAATCATAGAATCRCTAAGGTTAGAAAAGGCCTCCAAGATCATTGAATCCAATGTTTGACTGAACACCACTTTGCCAACTAAACTGTAGCGCTAAGTGCCATGTCATCATTTCTTGAAAAATTCCAAGGGACAGTGATTCACCACCTCCCTGGGCATGTCATTCCAATGGCTAAGCATCTTTTCTTTTGGTGAAGAAATTCTTMCTGATTTCCAATCTGAATCTCCCCTGTCAGAGCTTGAGGCCATTTCCTCTTGTCCTGTTGTAAGTTGACTGGGAGAAGAGRTGGATCCTCACCGGTCTACAACTTCCTTTCACAGTGTTACAGAGAGCAACAAGGCTTTCCCTGAGCCTCCTCCAGGCTAAACTGCCTTAAGGTTCTTCACAACATTTAACATAATTATCTCTATTAAAATTTTAGGGAAGCAGTGTTTCCCAGGTTGTAATGTGCTGCCATGCAATGCTGAAGGAGAAGTTAAATCACTCACTGGAGTGAAGGCAATGTTAGGATTTACCACAGAGGTGGGATTAGGGTTCCTAAAGGAACAATAACTGAGATAATTATAAATGAAAAAAAAAAAATCTCATTGGGCATTCAACGATTTCAAAAAACAGAACCTTCATTCTGATGTGTACAGAATCTGACTTACRTTTGAATTGGTAGCTCTTCAGAATAAATTGCAAAATTGATACCAGGAGGAATAGCTTTCATAGATCTCCACAAAGTACGAAATAATATATTGTGTTACAGTAAACATCCCAAACAGAWTAACACCAATAAATAAAGACAACAGTACAGATGAGTCCATTGATTTATTCATGAATTTTGATCTGTTTTTACTTTGTGTATGACCTCATTTAATCTCTGTATGTTTTTAAGGTTGTCATAACAACATCAAATATTTTTTTCATAACAACATCAAATATTTTTTTTATTATTAAGTGATGTTTTATAGAACAATTCTATAATCTTGTCAATAGACATTTCACTGTATTTTTTTTTTATAAATGAGACTTATTAGTCTCAATTGTGACTACCTCCTCATACGATAAATATACTAAAAATTGAACAAACATAATAAATAAAAATCTTCTGTTAGAAATGTCCCTCCCTATTTCCAGTGATTAATGACCAGCTCTGCCATTCATATTGCACTCATAATGCAGGACATATTTGTCAATTGCTCTTTCCCAGCCCACTCCGTATACTCTCCTTTACTATGTCATACTTCTCTCTCTAAAGGAAAATAGTGTATGTGAAAGACAAACGMCCTTATTCTTTCAATCTCTTTGAATACTGTCACATTACTGCACCACATTGTGCTGCAACCCTGCAAATAAAACAGCCAACCTAGACTACAAGCAATGATCGAAATGCAAATGAACTACTTATTAAATGGTATCTATTATCCTGCCTTTATAACAAATCTCTGGAAATGCTTATGATCTAACATGGACCTAAGGGTTMTATAAAATTATTATTTGTGCTGATAATATCTACTGTGCATTCATTTAATAGTGTAAAAAATTAATAGATTAGGTCAGACACTGATAATTTCTTTCTGYTGCTTAATTTAATTTATAAATTTACTAGTCTTTTTTCTCAAATTTGTGCTATTATATTCTGTGAACAATACACTCAACTGTCTGTTGTCATGCTGCATGGTTTTTTGCTTTATTTCTTGTACAGTGACTGAACAAGCAGAAAGATATGTCACAACRCAGCAGCCCATGTCTGTAACCATGGCATGAAGCAGGAGACTCTGAACAGCATCAGAAATTCAACTCCTTTCATGTCTCAAAACTACTAGTTTTCCCTCTTCAACTTCAACCTTCCGCATATATAACTTTCTTGTAAGAAAGYTTGTGCAAGTACCTGACACCACATTTACCCTGCCTTGTGTCAGCTCACTGGTGGGTGTATCGCTCCCAAAGTGGAACCCATGATCCTGGAATTGCRGTACTCGAGGTCAATATTCCACATATGGAGAGAGCTGATCATTTCAGAGCTGGATTTGGAATGGTGAGACTGCTGAAAAAAAGTGCACTCTAAGCTAGCTAATAAAAAAAAAATGCAATGGAGAGAGCTTATCTTAAGCTTTTTCCTAATCCACAGTTAGAAGCACTTAATTCAAGGCTGAGTGGAAGCAGCTGGTACCTCCATCCAGGGTTTACAGTCAGAAACTCTCCCAGAACTTGGAGAAAAAGTTTTCTACAAGACAGCAAGGAGGGAACAGCCTGTCCTTAATGATACAGTTGGGAAAAGAAAGGACTAAGATGGGAAGAGATTCCCTGTWGTCCTTGCCCTAGAAGTTGTAAAATTGGCCCAGAAACCAGCCCTAGCACACATTCACTTCTGTCTGTCCTTTGAAGGAACTGCAATTCCTTCCAGATCTAATCCATAGCTACTTCCACCACAGAAGAAAACACACTGCTAAGCCTCAGTTTATTGTGGAGTATATAATATTTTCCAATACTGAAATAATTTTTTCAATTCCTCTCTATTTCATCTGCTGAAGTTTCTGATTCTCTGCTTCTTCAGCTCCATTTCTCATCCATTCTCCACTTCTTACAACAAGCAATCAGAGCCTGCTATCARAGGCTGCATTCAACAGTGTCTCATTCTTCCTGAATCTTGTTTTGACTTTAGCAATGGGRGTTGCTGCAGTGGCCCTGGATGAAGGCTGCCTTTCTCTGGGTGACTACGTACTCATAACAATCAGTATCAGATGGCCAAATTACTTTTGACATTGTGTTTTCTCTTCTTTTGTGGGTTCTCAGTTTCAAAAAGACAGGATCGGCATAGCAAGAGCATCACCAGCAGTTCCTGACTATCTTCACTAATTTTTTTTCTCCCAAATAAAGAGTTTTTACAACTTATACTAGTGTCTAAAATGTTGCCATGCAGGGTTTTCCCSCTTGTTAAAGCTTACTGCAGCTGAAGAAAAAAAGCAATTGAGAAAGCAATATAACGTCCTTCTGCAATCCCTTCATTTCAAGCATACTGTATTTCTTGGTGCAGATGAGCCATCCACTAATAAGTTTTTCAAATTATCCAAACAAACTCTGAACTTCCTGCTGGTTCATTTCTCTGCATCCTTCTCTTTTCTCTTGTTGTCARCGGCATGGTTCCTTCCATGCTGTTAGACCACCTGTTCAAAAGAATAATAATAACAATACCCCTTACTGTTAAAAATATAGCATTTCTCCCAAGTTAACAAATTTCCCATTACACCACTTTAAAATTATCTTGGCGCAATTAACATATCCTGATTGATCCCATTGGAAGTATCCAGGCACTATAATGTAACTAGTTAATCTCCACAGGAAGAGTCAGCCAAATCACCTGCTCACACTCATGATGGGGTCTAAATTGAATTCCACAGGCACAAGCTCTGGCAGAAGTCACAGTTTATTTAATATCTGCCAGGAGAAAGCTGTGCACTTATGGAAGTAGCTGTCTCATTCCCTGTACCACAGTCAGTGCAAACACAAAAGCTCAGTTTAGTGGGTATGCCACGATCCAGTGTCRAACCTCTTTCCTGCAGCTGGGCTCCCCACAGCAACAGTTACCTCCAACAGAGAGATGGCTCAAAATTAAATTGCCTTCCCTCAAATACTGAATCTAATAGCTCRCATTTCTCTAATTACTCTCACTCCTATGGAAACCCTTCCTGACTCTGGTTACATATTGAGTGTGGATGTGCCTTGTCCATCCTTGGATATAGGGATAGGTTATTGCATTACACCCCTCAAAAGCTGCATAGTTTAGCAGTGCCCTAAGGTTTGCTTAATTGGGGCTATTATCTATTTTTTTTCTACTTTAGTGCAATTTTTCCCATGGGATGGCTTTGGATCTGTGTCAGCCTTTTTACAGCAGGGAGAACAGTAATAATCTCCAGCTGTGAGGAGAAATCAGGTGCAGATTTTAGTTCAGTTATGAAAAATAAAATGAACTATGAACTATGAGAGATTGCTGAGTAAAGATTTGGCCAATGATAAGTGTGCAAGAATGGAAAATTATTAATACCATGTAGGTATTGTATTTTTAAAAAGAAAAAAATCCCAAATAACAAAAAAACAA
>NW_026624005.1:83378-99148 GCF_030028575.1 Malurus melanocephalus | reverse complement strand
GCTCAAAACAATTACAATCTAACTACATGGAATAGTATCAATTCTTTGAAAGAAGAGAGGGCTGAGAGTAGATCTTATACTTAGGATTTTGGCAGAAGGTTATGACAGAAATACCAGAAGACACAGAGGGAGGAAATGAAGATAAAACGTCTCAAATTCAATCTGCAATCTTAATCAAGCTCATCTTTTCCTTCCTCTGAGGGTCCTGATTAGCTGCACAAAATGACTGATTCCAAGCTACAGCTTATTTTGAATATATTAACGATTTAGACTGAGGCCACTCCTGTGAATTGTGATGAACAAAAATGGCACCCAAGGTCAAATTCAGTGTGCCAATCAGACAAACAAAAACCACACRAACATGGGATTGTTTGGACAAACCAACCACCTAGACCCATGAAATGCTTATATTCCAAATATTCCSAGTACAATCAAATAGCTTCATGAATAATTCACTTATATTGCTGAAAAAAGATCCTCCAGACTTTTTTTGGTACACCCATGGTATAACTTAGAAGAGAAGCATTTAATTCACATTTAGATTCCTGAATTCATGCTGTAGCKACCATTAGGCATGGTCAGAAATTACTCATGTTTGTCTAATTAAAAGCCTACCTTTGGCATGATTTAAACTTATCTGCCATGTTTACAAAATCAGCATCCTACACTTCAGAGGAGATTTGGAGTATCTGTACCTTGCACAGCAAAGCGTCCAGGGAACAAACACAGATGGATCAAAGGAAAATGCTCAGCATAGACAGTTCTGTTCTCTAAAGGTCAGTATTGAAAGTTGTACATGTAAAACAAATCTGGATCTTTTTTCCTTTCTGTGGACTTTACAGAAAAGTTGATTATAACAATAGAAATGTTAATTATCATATTGAGATTTCATAATATTATTCTGTTGGGTTTGGGGAGATCAAATTAAAAAGCAAGAATGGGTTGTTTTTCACAGTTGTTTTGCTTCATTTTTAAGTCAGAGACATGTTTTCAAGTTTGGTTAGGAACAAATTCCCACKTGTCATGGGTCTGAAATGAACATGGAACAAAAGGTCAAATTTCACTTGCTTCTACATGTTTTTKTGTGGGAACCATACGCACAATGGGAGAAAGATGTAGCCCGAGAATGACTTGTGTGGGCATGGAACAGCCTTAGGAAAAAATACAATTTAAACACAGTTGGGAATAAAACACCTACCTAAGAGTGTTATACTCTTTACTGATTCTGCTGTAGGTTTGGGACTCTTTTTATGGAGTGTATTTTTGGGGTTTTTTTAGATGTAAATGTTAACGATTGCCTGCATAGAGAAACTTATTCAAGGGGGTATGTTTTCCCTGCATGYTCTTAGTTCCATCCTCTTTGCAGATGTTTAGTGCCTATTGTTTTTCACTACTATCCAAAGTATATTTACTATCTTTTGTATGAACTATTTTTCCCAGAATCACATATTTACTTCTAATTTCCTGTGTTCTCAATTACACCTTCTAGACTTGTGCAGAATTTAACTTCAGAGAACTAAGAAAGCCTTTCCATACTAATGTTATCATCCTGAGCCACAGTTCTGAAATTTTTCAGTTTGTTGCCTATACCTCTTCTGCATTCTAATGAGGATAACTGGAAGCTCCTTATTTTTTAATGGAAACTTAGATTCTTGAGACTCAATAACACTTTTGCTGCATCTTCTGAAAGATATTAATATCCTCTCTATAAATCAGTGAGTAATTGTTCCCAAAGTTTTCTACCTAAGGACTCTCAAGTGCATGATATGATAACAGCATAATCTTCAGTTTGGAATGCTCTCTGCCAGTACTGGCTCAGATTCTATTTGTGTTTTTAAAGGGTGCTCTGCATGAAGCAATCAGTTTTAGTGATTTATTTTTCTCCCTTACAGGGTAACCTCTTTTGCTATTCACTGTGTTGAAAGCTTCCTGTATTTCAGATTAGTTTGGAAAACATAAGCAATAGTTTTATGTGAGTGACTCTTTTCTGCTGTTGGGAGGCACACAGAAAATTGCTCTTACAGAAAAGGAGTGTGTTTGTTTAGGTCTAGATCTCCAAGTGATTAATCACTGAAATGAGCATCAAAATCAACACTTCATAAATATGCTAACAAAAATATAGACATTCATCTACTCAATGATACACAAGTAAAACTCGCAGGATTTGAATTTCAGGCTTATTAATAACAAAAAAAATATAACCCTTTAGAAAGAAAGTAGAAGACACAATAGGAAATGAGAGTTTGATTTATACAGAGGAGATAAGAGGAAAGATTAAACTCTGCTTTGTACAGCACATGGCCCATGTGACAAAGAATAGATTACAGCACTATGCGTATGGATTTCCATGTATCTAAATATATATATATATATATTATATATATATATATATTAGAGATATATATCAGCTACAGTAAATTGACAATGCAATTAAGCCATAAAAAATTTACCATAGACAAAATTCCATTAATCAGCAATATTTTTTCCAATTTTCTTCACTCTTTAATGGTGATAAAGAAATGTTCTCTGGCTTCCTTCCCTAGGTATTATTTTCCATCATCTGAGATTTGCTTCTACCAAAGCCAACTATAGATTCTTGCTTTAGATGATGTTGAAAGCCAAAGGCCCTTGAGTCCCCAACAAGGCTTTTTCATACACATACGGAGGGCCAATCTGTCTGGGATTTTAAAATGACTGGTGTGTACAGAAATTAAGCTTGAGATCTGAATTTTATGTTGTCTTGCRTGCTAATCATAAATAAGGGAAGAGAGCTTTTATTAAACTTGCAGAATAAGTMATTTCTACCAGTTCTCCAGTAGTCAATTGATTCTATTGGTTCTACCAATTCTCCTTGGTTGTATTTGATTGTAAAACTTGGCTGGATGTCATTTCAGTGGAAACAAGAAAAGAACAGCTCCAGATACCTCCAGTATCTACAGTAATCTCTGCAGTAGGTGGATTTGTGCCRTTTCAGGCTGAATCTGGAAATTACCTGTAAACCACAACAGCCTACAGACTTCAAAGGCAATGAGCTCCCAAGGGAGGAGGCTACAGACAGGCAGGCTGCAGCTGTAAGCAACATGATTAGCAGATGAACTTTTGACAGATTCTAGATGTAACTGGGGCACTTCCAATTACAGCTTCTTCAGCATGATCTTCCCTTCAAAGAAGCAGAATCGATCAGCAGTGGAAGGGCTCCTCAGACAAAGGAGAATAGTAAGCTGAATACTAATATTTTGCGTTCTTTTTCCTGTCCTAATTTYTCTTTTAGGTATTATACAAAATGTCCCAAAATCAAAAGTGAAGTGACTGGCTGCAGTTTACTATATTTCTTCACTATATCACTTTTGCAGAGTAGGAAAAATATTTATAGAATAGAAAGATYTGAAGCCAGATGCAGGATTCAGATGATCAAATAATTATACAACAGATTAATTTTAACTCTTTATTATTTTTATCCATCTATTTGTGTTTATTTTATTTTACTTTTGATAGATTAAATTGCATAACAATATCTTAATTCATGGGGACTGTGACCCTCAGAGTAAATGTAATTGCGAGCCTCCTCTGGATACTGCACTTTTCAGATAAGTGATACTGTGTGCTTCACAGAGCCACAGAAAYATTTAAGCTGAAAAGCACCTTTAGGGTCATTAATCCTTTGACTGATCACCACCTTCTCAACTGGACCATAGCACCAAATGCCATTCTAGTCCTTTCTAAAACACCTCCAGGGGTGTGACTCCACCCCTCTACTCCCTGAGTAGTCCATTCCAGGGCTTAACAACCCTTTCCATGAAGAAATTCTTCCCTCTTACCAACCTGAACCTCCSCTGGAGCATCTTGAGGCCATGTCCTCTTGTCCTGRCACTTGTTGCCTGGGAGAAGAGACCAATCCCCACCTGGCTACAACTTCCTTTCAGGTGGTTGTAGAGAGTGATAAGGTCATCCCTGAGTCATCTTTTCTCCAGACTTAAAAATCCCAGCTTCTTCAGCTGCTCCTCTTAGGACTTACTCTTTGGACCCTTTACAAGCTTTGTTGCCCTTCACACAAAGAGGAATTCGTCTGATTTAGTGCAGATGCTAGGACTAGTCAGTCTCTTTTCCATCCATGGAAAAAATGGGCCTTCCCAGAGCACAAATCTTCTCATCCTCAAGGTGACATTTTAAACAGTTCAAATGATTCATGCCTTTAATTTTTTTTTTCCTGACGGAAAAAAAAGACATTTAGGAAAATAACTCAATGTAGATATCTTTGCTGTAGACACCCAGACTTCTGTAAAAAAATTAACATTCACAGCCAGTTCTGACATAGAACATTGTCTTAATATGTGTATACCTCAAAGTATACCACAAAAATACTGTAGTCACAATGTTGCATAAGATAGTAGTGGTTTTCCCCTAATCCTGGTAATTCAAAGGAAAAATKAGTAGTTATGGATACACTTCAACAGACAAGCAAAAGAAAAGAGTGGAGCTTGCTACTACTGTTCAATATGAATTGCGTCCTACATGAAGGGATTCAACTGTTTGATCTTTGATGGAGGGATACAACCTAGAACACAGTAAATGGCAAAATCATATTTGTTCTCTGCTCAAGTCTTTTTTCTGCAGAGATTCCAAAGAACACTATAAACAAAAGAACTGTCATGTTTTTAATCACATAAAGACATAAATCCAAGTGCAGAGAAAAGAAGATATTTAAGGCTGCTTATTAGGCTAATGGTAAAACTGGAATCAAATTTCCCTCAGTACCATTTTAAGTCACATTGGACATTTAGAGTGTCTCATTCAATAAAGTCTTTCACATAAAAAARGAAAAGAAAACATGGGACATCAGCAATGTTTGTATAACCATTTTAAAGCAAAAGCAGTAACATTTTTTGATTCTCTCAATGTTGATGAACTAGTTTCTAGGACATTGTCAGAAAGGGATTTTATCCAAAATACATTATTCTTTTACAGATGAAACAGAACAGATTCACAAGATTACTAAATGGTTGGGTTTTGTTTTTTTTTTTGTTGTTTTTTTTTTTTTTTTGGTGGAAGGAGAGGAGTGTCTCTATAAGGCAAAAAACAGGTCAGGAATCCTTATTCAAACTGTAGCACCTCTATTGTTAAATGCAATTTAAGACTACAGTGATTTGATGAGGTATATTGGAATATTTGTACAATCAGCTTTCTTGTTCATTTGCAACAAATTGCCATACTGGAAAAACTGTATACAGATTCCTGTGCAATTGTCAGACAGATTCTGAAATATGCCTTTAAAACTCCCTTCTTCAGAGGAACAGAAACCAAAATTGTGTTAGGTCAGCATAATGTGACTAATTCAGTATTTCAGAGAGAAAGCAGCATCTCTGCTGGGAAAAGCACCCCATCATATCTGTAAATAAGCTTTTAAAAATACATCAGTATCATGTACAACTATTTCTTCAACATATTGAATCTTTGGGGTTTTTAKGGTCTGTAATCTGAGAGTGGATAAAAAACTACAGGGGTTGTGTGCATAAAAATTTAGAAGTTATGAGGTATATAAGTTAATTGTTAATTGATAAGGTAGAAAAGAATTCTTCAAAGTGTGTTATGTAAAGACTTTCAGCACAGGCTGCCACTTGAAATACAACATTAGTTACATTAGCAGGGGACTAATGAATTGAGTTATGCCTAGATGATCCTAGCAGGCAACCCATACCCCATGTGGCAGAAAAGGAAAAATGTCTGCAGGTCCCTGCCATGCTAAAGGGGGAAGAAACACTCTCCAGAACCCATTTGTAACCATAGAGCAAATAACAGCAACTGCAGAAAAATAACAAAAAAGCAACCCAATGTTCCATCACAGAAAAAGTCTTCCCTTGTCCTTTGAATCAAGTGACTGAAGACCTTTGTAATTTTAATCACTGTCTGCCTACAGCTGCAGCAACTCTGAGCTTGTAGAAAACATCRCAGGCAACTTTGTCACCCCCTTTACTCACCAAAGAAGCAGACAGGCAGACAGTTTATGCATTCACAAATTTCAACACCACAAGGAAACATCAGGGCTGTTTAGCTAAAAAAATACACAGGGAGAYTTCAAGAAAGAAGAGGAAGGTGGTCATGTTCAGTGTTGCGGTTTGGAATGCTGGCCAAAAGCCAGGCACCCACAACACCTGCTCATTCGCTCTCCCCCACCACCACCCCGGGTAGAGAAGAGCRAAGGGGGAAAAAACTAACAAAAAGGTTSATGAGTTGAGATAAGGAACGGGGAGGAAAACACTTGATGGACAAAACAGGTGCTACTTAAATAATCAAGAGAATTTATTACTAACAAAGTCAGAGGAGGAGAATGAGAAATARATTACAACCCTCAAAGACACCGATCTTCTCCCCACTCCCTCCCGCCTTCCCACATACCACAAAACTGCAGGAACAAAACAGGGTGTGGGGTTGGTCAGTTCATCACCGGATCCTCTGTGGCTGCTGAGGGAGAAGAGTCCTTCCCTTGCGTTGCCGTGGGGTCCCTCCCACGGGAGACAGTTCTCTGTGAACCTCTCTGGTGTGGTTCCCCTCTCAGGAGCAGCACTCCATGCACATCTGCTGCAGCATGAGTCCCCCCACGGGCAGACAGTCGTCCCAAAACTGCTGCACTGTGGCTCCCTCATCCCCTGGGTACAGGCCTAAGGCCAGGCTGTTCCATCTCGGGAGCAAGGCCTCTCTCTCCATGGGTCTCCTGCTGGACACAGCCCCTTCTCGGCGTCCGCCAGCTCCGGCGTGGGGACCTCACTCCTCCATGGGCTGCGGGTGCATCTCTGCATCCTCTGTGGATCCCATGGGTTGCAGGGGGACAGCCTGCTTCACCATGCTCGCCACCACGGTCTGCAAAGGAATCCCAGCTCCGGCGCCTGGAGCAGCTCCTCCCCCTCCTGCACTGACCTTGGTGTCTGCATCCTTCACATATTTCTCAGCCTCCTCCACTGGCAAAACTACTCTGCGTGCCCCTTGTTTTGATTTCTTCTTAAATATGTTTTCACAGAGGCGAAACCACTATCTTTAATTGGCCCAGGTTTGGTCAGTGGCATGTCCATCATCCTCAGAGCCAACAGCAATTGGCTCTGCTGGACATGGTGGAAGCCTCCAGAAGCTTCTCACAGGCGCCATCTTTTTGCCCCCCCCCCCCACCTCCAAAAACTGGGCCAAGTAAAACCAACACATTCAGTGATTTTTTTTTTCACAGCAAAATTGCAGTTAAATTTTGTGAGTCACAGAAAATTCACACATTGGGAAAAAAAAGCAGGGAAATTCTCTTTGTTAAAGGACAGATGAAAGCTGATTTTAAAAAAATTCTGCAATGAAACCCAATTACATTGATCCATGTAAATTTCTCCTGACAATGCAGACAATATCTGCAMATTTATAAACCTCAGGTTTTGCTGTGAGGGTGACTGAGCCCTAGCACAGACTGATTATGAAGTTTGTGGAGTCTTCATCCTTGGGGATGTTCAAAAAACTGTCTAACTAGAGTCCTGGACTGCCAGCTCTAGGTAGGCATGCTTGTGAAGGGAGATAGAAAAACATGACCTCCAGAGGTCCCTTCCAACCTCAGCCACACAGTGGTTCTGTACCTCTGCAGTAGATATTGTATTCAATTCATAGTTCCGAAAATAGAGGAAGGAGGGAAAAAAAGGAAAGAAGAAACAGAGTGTTACTTCATTGTATACTTTTTTCTCTGCTATCTGTAAATACCTGTGAATAATTTAAATCCAATATTTTAATGCAATTATTAAAATTCTGTCACAATTAAATACTTCACTTAAATAGGACCTTCCATTCAGATTTAAAATACTATATTTATATATATTCATTTATTTATCATTTATTTAGTTTCTTGAATAAATAATTTAGGTGTTTATTTTTTGTTTTACTCTTAGTTAAGATGGTTTCTAAATAAGTTTTTTATTAGGGTAGTAGAGAGGTGTAAGTATAATAACGCAATATCTACAGATAACATRAGCAAATTAATACATTATAGAATTTCAGCACATCATTTATATATGTCAAAGTGTAATAGCATGGGATGCATCACCATTAATCATTTCTCTCCTTTAAAATGTTGGAAAGGTCACCTTCAGACTTAGGACAATACTAACCATATTGGTTTTATTAAGTGAGTGATCAAACTAATCATTGAGAAAGTGYTATTCACACTTTGCAAGTGCAGACTGTCCATTCCTTTTTATTTTTGTCAAGGATGACTTCCTCTCTGTAAAAAGAAAACAAGAAGCAGAAAGGGAGAGAATCCTAGTTAAATGAGTCCATTAAATAGGATGCTGATTGCACTGTTTCTAGAGTGGCAGGTTGCTATAAATTGAACACAAGCTGTACCTGAAAGTGTGTCTAAAGAATTCCAGTGTCTGGAGGAATTGATTTATCAATTGCATGAATATATTGGTTCAGGCAAGACCAGCATGCAAAYAGAAAAACCAAAGCACACAAAAGGTGCTAGAAACAAAGAATATATTTAYATAGACATTGTGAAAGAGATTCACAATGCCAGTTATTTAAAATAAGGCTATTTGAAATGTCCATCAAATATTAAATTCAATAAAAGCATTAAATAATACAATTACTTTAAAAGGATAATTACCCCAGATAATCTGCAAAGTTCATTACTTCTGCTTGCTATTAAAAAACCCAAACAAAMAAAAAAACAAATAAACAAAAGAAGCTGATGATGAACATACTTTGAGCACTCATCTAGTGACAGATAAAACTGTTCTCTCCAAAATATTCATACCAGCCTGAACTTGCAGTTGTGTGGAAGAATATTGTAAGAGTGACACAATGTGTTCTTTCTTTCCGTGAGAGTATAAACACTGCAACAATTTTTTTACAGCCTTCTGCAGAAAACTGAGCTTCGCCAGATAGGAATWGGTTCTCCAAGTGAGACTCAGCTGTTATTCACTCTCACAGTAGCACATATTGGGTGTAAAGTTGCCCTCCAGGTCCAGAAAAGTCTTACTCGAAAACAACCAAGTTATTTTACCAAATACACTTTCTAAAGAGATCTCATTCTGTTTGTGACTCCAATTTCTGCACCATTTGTGTTTGAGTGTTTGTTTGCTTTTGGGTTTTTTTTTCTGAGAACACAATAAATAAATTATCCTCRCTTTCCTGGAGCATCTTCCATTTGAGTTTTTCCTTGATATTACAAATCAGAGACATAGTTGACAATTAGCCAAGCTTCAACTGGTCAYCTACGTGATCAGTGGTAGAGGGATTCTATCTCACAAACCCTGTATAAAACAATGAAATCAAGCTGTCTTCTGAAGATTGTTCTTCCTATTCACTTATTCAAAGATCAATCTCAAAAATTAATTTAGATTTAGATAATTAAATGTTGAAATGTGTCTAAAGGTGTATTTTGCTTTCGATCCTCAATCTAGATTCTGTCCTTTGCACTCTTTGCAAAATACTTTTATTGATAAGCTCATTTCAACAAATATTAGAGCCAGCACATTGTCCTTTGTCTCTTGACCTGCCTGGTTTTGGTTTTCAACCAAGTGTTTTCTTTAATCTCATCATCCTTTGTCTTCTATAATTTCATTTTATCCTGGCAGCTCTCTAGTTCTCAAAGATCCATCAGCTTTTCCTCCAGCTAATCCCCATCCTTTTACAGTGTTTCTATTGATCTACTGTAAGAGTCTGGGATATTTTTTCCTTTCTAGGTTACCTTTGATAACCTCACCTGTGAGCCCAAACTCACCCATCATCTTTATGATAAAKTCTGTCTGATGATTCTGTGAATATCCTTCCTTCTCTTTCCTTCATCTCTGTCTCTTTCTGTTTTACTGCCTGATGTCAGGCCACCAACTTAGAGACTGAAGGACAAATGCAGTAGAAAAAAGCAGATGATCATTGTTTCAACTTGTGCTACTGGCACGATTCAGAGGACCCTCCTCAGGTTCTGCACTTTTCCTACCGCAGCCATTCGGGGTTCAAAAGCTTCTGCTGTAAGCTGATCACAGCACTCCTCCCACTCCTCTTTAGAACTATCATATTCAAACTTGGCAAAGCTTGAATCCAACCCTTTTCTTGATGTCGGAGTTTGTCTAAACGTCTGCCTCTGACACATTTGGCAAACAAAATAGAAGAAAAATTATGTTTGCTTGTCACAAACRCAGCAAAACAAGTAAAACAGAAGAAATTTTTGTTGGATGAATTTTCTCTTCATAATAGATGCATAATGAACAAACATTTTTGTTTTCAGTGGAAAAACAATCAAGGGAACAATTCCACTAATGTAGTCAGCAAAATGAAGAGATCTCTATCTTGCTGACAATTCATCTTAGTCATTAACAACTTGAGTTGTTCATGGCTCTATTATTTGAATAAGAGAAAAGCTCCCTAAATTKGTTTCATTTTAAACATTGAAAATAATTGAGAGACTCCCCCAGCTTTTGCAATATAAAATATGAAAGCTACATATTTTTCATTATATTTTCATCCAGCACACAACAGTGTAAATTGTCTTGACAGAAGGAAACTAAGTTCAACTASCTTTGTCAAGTGATTAAAATACAAGGGGAAGTAATGATCATCTGAAACAATTTTTGTATTTATTCGGTGACAATACCATGTGTTTACAATTAAATAAAGAAAGCTCAAGAAGCCACAACAAAGTATTTTAAATGGTGGAGGGAGAAACAAAAGAAAATCAGAAGAATTGTTAGCCTTTGAAGCAAATGATGTTCTTCAAGAAACTCCTTACATCAAATACCTGCCTTTGGGGGTTTTTTTTTAATAACTTAAAATCAGCAAATTTTTCAAATTCTGGATAATTTCCACAATGACTATAAAACAACATACAGTCCATTCAGTATACTTTAGCCTTCCTTGAATTCATTCTCCAGCCACAGGAACTGAAAGAACTGCAGTCAAGTCCAACTTTCTCCTGGTTTGTCACTTCATTTTCACTTGTGATTGGCCTGGGATTTATCCTGATGATACTACTTTGTGGGAGTCAACATATTCAGTCTTGTAAATGTTCACTAACACTTCACTTTAGAAACTAGTTTTTCACCAAAAAAAAGATTCCTTCCCCTGCCCCAGCTGCTATTTATATCCTGCCCCTTACCCATCCTCTTTTCCTCTTTCCTCAGAACAAGCTTCTTTTTTTTTTTTTTTTTTTTTTTTTAATTTTTATTTTCCTTATTGTTTTACTGAGCATCATGCTCCAGTTTTCATGCATCAAGGAAGTTCACAGGGCTGAAAGGAATTTCCCTGCCATTTTGAAGAGCCACTTTTTTTTTTTGGCTGGTGTGACTTTTGGGGAGAAGTCAGTCTCACAGTCACAATGTGAAGCTGCTTCAAGTACTAACGACTACACAAATATGATTTAAAAGAAAAGCTCATGGGACAAAACTGTTTCAGTGGAAGGAAAGCTTCCAGCAGCAAGGATTTCCCAGGAGTTGGGGACCTTCTGCTGCCCCACACATGTGTGGTCCAGCTGCTTGGTGAGGCTGTAGGATGGATGATGGGATCTTTGTCTTAAAACTGGTGGGTGAGAGTGGAGCCAGGAATGTCTCCAGCTTTCAGTTTTCATAAGATATGAGGAGAAGCACCTCAAGAAAGAATAGAATGTGTAGAAAGTGAATGCATAGAAATAGATTTCAAGACTTTTAAAAATCTGGAACTGGAGTATTCATTGCAGTTCATATAGAAAATGCTTATTCATGTAGATTTGTGAGAATACTTATTTCATTTCCAGCTAATTAGTGCTGCCCCAAAAAGTCTTATACATTGCCATCTAGCTCAGAAAAGAGATATTTAATAAATGTTTCTTCTTAWCCAACAGAGAAGTGAGGATGGTAAAAAAACACTTTCTGCCTCTGAAATTTTCTTTGACTTCTCTGTTAAGGCCTCCAGTCTGGTCATGTTTCTGCAACCTGGACCATGCATGGACATGGATAAGAAGGGTAAGAACTTCTGGGTAAGAAGGTAAAATTGTAAGCATTTCATCTTTTTTTCTTGGGCTTTGAAAGGAAGGAATAAAAATTTGGGGGCTTCGGCTTCAGTTTACTGAAAGACACCATTTCTCCAAGCCAAAAAGGGCCAAGATGGTAAATCTATCATCCTCTACCCGTTCATCTTTCAAAATTACCAGATATTAGCTGTTTTAAAAATGCACAAAAGTACACTGCTTACTTCTCATTGATAAAAAAAATATTAATTTTCTTTTTGGACAAGCACTTTTTCTTTCAATTTAATAAATACTCAAGAAATAAATTAAATTATCCAGAATGGTCTCTTGATTTCTAGGTGATTTAAATAAGAATCTGTTTGTATAATCCATAGAGAATAGCATATTCTATAATTCTGTGATTCACTAAATCAATTATCATGTATTATGCTAGATGACCACACTGTGACTCTTTCCTAATGTCCTTACTTATCAAAATGTTAATCATAATTGCTATACCAATACTGAAGTAATTTCAGGTTTTATCTGGACAGGATATACATAGAAAGAAATGCATCTCCCCTACACTATAAATGTCTGCTTTTTTGTGTTTTGATACATGYCTGTTGCAAGGGGTTTCTTTTAAAAGGGAAGTTTTTGTGTGGAAAGTTACCAGCTGGGAAATGAAAACTAAGGACATCTCAGCATATCTCAAGATCAGATAAGGTAGATCACATGGAGCCTAGAGCACAAAGGAATAAAAGTGGACTAGTGGGAGTCCATGAATTYTCATCAGAATTAATTTACTAATGAATTATCAACTGAACTACAAAAACAGATGTTATCTGTAGAACTGAGGACACTGGAAATCGATTGTGCTCATAGGACATACACAGCAAGTACCTACTCAAATGAGTTTCTTCTTCACTTACCTCCATATTAGAGTTTATGGTTGATGAGATGATCTGCAATGGAAATGATATGCAATTGCCACAATCAGCTTTTAAACAGTAATTGCATTGTTTTAATTATTAGGGACTCTAGGACATGATCATTCTAGTTTGCTGAGTTTGCATTTTTCATGTGAATGAGTGAGATGCAAAGAAGCTTGCTTGTGTGTCATCACTTCACAATGCCCTTATTTTACTTTGTAATAGTCTATCTCCTCAAAAAAAACAAAAACAAAAACAAAAACAAAAAAAGAACCCCAAAAACCAAAAGCAACAAAACCAAACCAAATTAAACATATAGAAACTCAAAAAGTGGACACAGCCCGTCAGCTAAAAGTTTAGAGATTCATGAACCTTCACTAAGCATTAGTTTCCCCAGCTGAAAAATACTTAAATGTAAAATAACTTCTATTTTGGTTCATGTAAACCCTAACTGGAGAGGGTACAAAGCATGAAAACTCTCACCATTYGCTGTCATGTACCAGCTACATATCTGGTTTTAATTTGTGKTAATCAGACAAYTCTCATAATATATTTTTTACTCATTATTTGCATTGTAGGCGTGACTTGTAATGACTTGCAAAAGGTATTTTGCTCCATGCCTTTAAAACAGATTCCAGCATGTCTCTTTTTCACTCCTTTTTTTTGTCACTGTTCTGGAAATTAGGAGTTATGCAAGAACAAACTAAATAAAAAGGGAAGTGCAGGTAGATTAGAAGRCATAGAATGAAAAACAGAAATTCAGACTCTGACAACAGACCGTGGAAATTAATACCATACCTAATCATAAGCAAGGCAAATATTAGTCAAGATTATTGGTATTGATTTGTAACTATCACAACAGCAATCACAAACAAGGTCCCTGCTGTGTTAGACAAAGCAAAAAAAAAAAATCTTGTTCAAAGTGCTTCAATCTTTAGAAAAAAAAAAAAAAAAAAAAAAAAAAAAAGAGAAAATTCTATGAAGCGTCCTAAATTCTGGCTCTGGCACACAACCTGCTCAATAATTTATATCCACTCTTATTTGAACTTTCTGTTAAAGGTCACTGTCAGTAAGGCTATTACAGGGAGATTCACAGTTACAGTCGTTGTCTTCTTGCAAGTGTGGACAGGTGACTTGTTTTGGATAGCAAAGAATTCCTTTCCTCTTTTATGTTGTTGCATTAAAGTTAATAGTCTGTTGTTTGGGCTGGGTTTGGGGTTTTTTTTCTTTTATTTTGGGTTTTGTGAGAGTCAGACAGGCAGGTGGACAGAACAAGTCTGTGAACACCACTGTTATTTCTACACAAAGGTTCTGCTTCTCATAACAGAGGACAAACAGCATTAGACATAATATGTGGGGGGTTTCACCACTTCATTTTATGTTATTCTGTTATTTTCCAGACCTAAGCATTCCCTAGATTTCATGGTGATGTATGAATATCTAACAAACTTAAAGAGTCTTTGCACACAATGCCTGTTTCTCAGCTCACCTTGAGCTCCCTACTGTAAAATTACTATTCCCTGAGGCAAATATTTATTGGTTTTGTTGATCTCATTTGTACCTACACTTCTTCACACTATTTSTAAGAGTTAACCTGAATCCAGTTCATCATGTAGTAGAAATCCAAGTTAGAAGTAAATGGATTTAAATTATTTATTTTTTGCTTTAATTATAATTTTTATCAGTTAGGAATTGATATTTATCACAGTAAATAAGATTAAATAAATCACATTAATTGTAGAATTATTGCAGAAAAGTTTGACTCTTCATTTTTTTTTGTTTTACTGTAACTCTCCAAACAATCCTAAAATCACAGCTAAAAAAAAAAAAACATGGGTCCAACTTTCATGTCATCAGATACCCTTGCATGATAGACCTCTTATGAAAGTGAGTTAAAAATCCAGTAAGTTTGTAAACAAGAAATATTTTCTCCACTAGGATTAAGAAGCCAAAAACATACTGAGGATAACTTCAAGACCTAATTGCTATTGAAAAAGCCAAAAAAGTCAGAATGATAGGTGAGTATTAAAGGTGCATCATAGAAAGTCACTAATGTAGACTGGGTAAAGCAAAAGCATTATAGGTGCTTTAAAAATCAAGAAAATGTCACCATGAAACATGACAGGGCATCTCTCCTGAGTGTAAAACACATGAAAGTCAGAATCAAGGTGATCCATAATAGCTCACTTAAAGTCTCTGCATTTTTCCCAGTTTTCCATTAATTTTATATTTAATAGCCTCATTCCCATCAACTTCCCATTTTTAAAAAGTAGACTTCAGACTTATGAAATTTATATATATATTCTTTCTCATCTTAAATGATTACCAATTTACCTATTTCTACACTTCCATGATTTGTATTCTTTCCATGTTTTACACCCATTTCCAAATAAAAATATATCATCAGCCAGAAGTAATAAACTACATGCCACAGTAATGATTATGAAATTGAAAACGAAATGTGCTCAAGACTTCAGAAACAGTTTCTTATGTTTTCTAGTGTGAGATACGGTACTACATAACTTATTTGTGCAAACATAAATAATTGCTTTTCTAAATGTAAATCTAGTTTGCTTTCTTGCTAGAATGTTCAGAATAAATCTAGTCAGCTCTTATAAACAAATAAATGTATTTGGTCCCTCTGTTACATTTTATCAGAGCCAAAACAGTATAGATTTCTGTTAATTTTCCAGCATTTATTTCCATCAAATTTTCATCATTTAGAGGTGTTTAGAAATTCAGAAGTCTCTGTTCTTTATAGGAATGGTTCTGATCAAACCCTGTAAAGAAAAAAGTACTGGTCATTTTAATCTGAGGCATGTAATTCAAAACACAGATTTCTAAAGGGAAGGGAAGGGAAGGGAAGGGAAGGGAAGGGAAGGGAAGGGAAGGGAAGGGAA
>NW_026624005.1:63855-83313 GCF_030028575.1 Malurus melanocephalus | reverse complement strand
GGGACCATGGTCAAGAGTTTTTATTCCGGAGTATTTAACTAGTGATTTCATATTCAAGAGAGCACAAGACTCTTCAAAACAGTTTGTTTAGAATAAATTGTTTAGAAAATACAAAAAATTTCCACAGCCTATCTCCTATCTCATCCTATCTATGGCAAGGAAAAATTAGATAATATCTGAGAGAATATTTTATATCCRCTTAATGGAAATTTAGTATTAGAAACATCTATTAATGCCAAAGTAACCACAAGAAAAATATGTAGAAAAACATTCCAAATATTTTCATATGGAGAAACATTCCACATGAAAAGGAATTTAGTATAATTAGCATCTCCTATCTTCTCTGTGCTGCATATGAATGRTTTACAGTTTCTGTCTTGGTTTTTATTTAGTAGACATCAGTTGGAGAACTGTAACAGGCCTCAGGATCAGACTCCTTATAAAATCACAGAATGACTTTTTCAAATTCAGCATTTATATTCCAAGTGCACACTATGAACATTAGCCTTAGGATTGTTGGAACCTTTTTCTTACTAGTCATCCTGCAACTCTATTTTGTGTTATCTAGTTCTAGTCTAGTCTAGTGAAATAATCTTGCTGTCATAGCAGCAAGGCAACTAAATATTTTAATCTGTTCATATGCTCATCTTTCTATTCCAGACTTGTGTTTGCCCTTTGCTTCTTAAAATCCTATTCTGGCATAGCTTGTCTGCTCTTATTTTACCCTTTTCTTCATCTCTTTCCTTCTCCAGTTCCCACAATGTATCTCTAAACCTTGGAATTTCTTTATAACTTTTGGACTTTTAGACAGCACTCTATATTTTATCTACTCACCTCTGTAACTGGTCTCTTAAAAAAAGAATCCGTGCAGTCTGAAAAGAGAGGGCAATTATTTTCAAGAACATCAAATACTATGGCACACACATACCTTWGGAGATACTACAATAAGAGTATTACTAATCCATCTTGCATCCAATAAAAATTGAGTATTGTAAGCTTTTCCATTGTGGTCTAACAAAAAATTCTGTTGCACCTCAAAAGGAGAATTTCCAAACTTAGCCTGTGGATAGAAGAGGAAAATCAGCAGGAACTGACGCATCATAAAACCCCCTGTAGATGAAAGAGCTACTTGCCTTTGCACCTCCCCTTTAGCAAGCTGGAGATTTTCAGGCTTATTTTTAAGATCCAAAGAGTTTACCTAAAAACTGATGACATGCACAAGAAATAGTAGTCACATTTTAGCAAAAATTCTGGGCACTAAAATTTGAAATTGAATTTTGTGCCTTGGAATTGGACTCCTTKTAAATGGAATTGGCATCAGATGTTAGGTAGGAAATGAATGCCATACGTACTGCTGAGAAAAAGAGAGGAATGAAGACTGTTAATAAAAAGTTGGCCAGAATATCATATKTGTAGCTACCATCATCAATTTAGACTGAAGCTTTCATTACAAGATAGGATTTTATCTAAAGGCACATGGGCAGAATATTCCATACTTTTACAGACTTGAGAAAGAAGATTACATAATAACTTCAAAAGAATACTGAAATAAAAGTTTTTGTGTAAGCCAATACATAAGCAAATTCAAGTAAGAAGAGCYTTTGTTGATTGAAATTAAAAAATAATTGTATCAATCCAAACAATTTGGCTGAACAAGGGCACAGGAGGTCAGGGCAGGGCAGGRAAGGGCAGTAAGTGAATAGGTTTCAATTTTTGCCTTCAAATTCAGGGCAAGTGTGATCTGAGTTCGTTTAAAGCCTCAGGAATAAAACCTAAATAAGCCTATTGTCAGCAAGTGTAAACTGCACAAAGATTCACCTAATTTGTTGGGGAGTTTGCAGTCAAAAAATATCTTTTTCCCTTAGCTTTGGTGGTGCAGAACAATAACCATGGATAWCAAAACTATTTTAAATTAGACAAAATAGTGTCCAGTTATGGCTTGCAGCTAAGGRTGAAAGTGTAGTATGAAAATTTCATTCAGGTCTTGCAACTGCTGCTTTTGGCTATTTCCATTCTGATGGCTAGAATGGAAAAAAAAAAGTTCCATAAAGTGGGACTGATAAGTCCTAGAGCATAACAAAAATTCCCTGTGGTGCGGAGGTCTTGGGAGAGCCAGGCAACACTTCTCAGAGGCTGGTTACAGTCAGTTGACTTAGTCRGTAGAGTGACAATCAGTATTCTGTACTTTGCAGGATGCTGACAGTGTTTGTTGGTTGTAACCATGGGATGGCGTGGGCAGACAAAAGCAACAGACGCCTTTGAAGCGTGGCACGAGTAGGTGGTTCCACTAGGCAGAGAGACCCAGAGTGCCTGCAGTTCACTGCTAATATTGAATGTGACAGCACTCTGCAATTACAGATCAACACAGCCCACAGTTACCTCAGAAGACAGACATTCAGGTCCTTTTTTATTGTTGTAGCTACTASTCATAGCTAAGAATTAAGGATTGCTAAACCTAATGTGGATATTAGAAAACCTTAAAAATAAATCCTCTTACCCTTGATGACAAGCAAGAATATTTCATCATTTCCATCTTTCAGTCCATCCTCTCACATCTCATAAAATCACTTCACTGCTCCCATCTGCTGTGACTGACAGAGTCCTACTCTCTCCTACACGTGCACCTTCCCTGCGGGAGGGTTTGTCACTGGTCAGCTCTATAGCACATGGGAGATTTTAATCTTCTTTCCGACTAGACTGGTGAAATGTTTCAGCATAGCCCAGAATTGCTAGCATTCCATACACTATTCCAAAGATATTACCCTTTCACAAGAGGTAATATCTTCATACCCTTTTATGTCTCAAGGGTATATAGCTTTTGCCGTTCCTTTCTATTTCATCTCAGTGAACACAAATAAAACAAAGTAATAATTAAAAAACAAAGAGTTTTCATTCAATTGGCTTGTCAACATCAGAGCCATTAAACTGCCTAACAGAACATGCAGCGAGGAAAAAAGGGCGGATTATATCCTTCTAGTTTAGGTAGAAATACGAGTACAAAGGCACCCTGGGTTAATCTAATAACCTGGTTCCAATTGCTGGAGGTCTTTTTTCTATTTCTTTTGGACATGGTGTATTTCCAAAAGTTGCAGGGAAATATCAGAAGTTTCCTTTTCTTCGATCAGCAAATTCATGCTTGTTAGAACATGGACTGAATCCAAACATGTGCAAGCTCTATTTTAGGAATAAGTATTGGTTTAAATATTTAAAGTTTTGATGTAAAATTTGGTTTATATTCAAAGTCTATAAATCTCTTGCACATATGAAAACTATTTTAACAGAAGTTAGTATAAAACCTGGTATAAAAGTATCTAAACTGAGAAACCAGTTTTTAATTCAATGGTTCACAGTGGAATTATTGAAGTCCTGTTTGAATATGCCTGGAATGTAAGAAATTTATACTGGAAATGAGGGAAAAATATCAATATATTCATCATATACTAGAACTAGTTCTTACTAGTTGACTTACTAGTCATTGTGGGGGGTGGTCCTCAGAAGTGGTAAAAACTTGGCTGTCCCTGAACAACCTGATCTGGTTAGATCTGTTTTCAGCAGGGGATTGGACTAGATGACCTTCAGAGATCCCTTTCAGCCTAAACTCTTCCATGACTATTTTATGTCTTTCCTCTTCAGTGAAGATGAAGCAGAAGATAATTGTCTTTTCTTGCACCAAACTGTTTGTGCAGCATCTTGAGCTCAGACATATGGGCTTGTCTGTAAGCATTTCACTGGAAATCAGCATGAAAGCTCCAGAGCAGTTGTCTGTGAATGTATTTATATGCAAACTTCTAGAGATATATGCAACTAGAGGGGATGATCTGTGCTAACTGCTCGTGTTCCTGGGTTATTTAATAACAGAGATCCCTAGCACTATCAATTCACACTTTCTCATACTTATTTGAACAACAATTGTTTCAATAGGTATTTTTGTCTGGTGCTGCTGGTAGAACCTATAGTTAAACACGTGTGGCCTCTGAAGTAGCAGGAGAACCATATCTAAATATTTTGAGAAATCACTCCATGTGAAATGACATTTGTGAATCTTTATAGTGATCAAGCTCTGATAAACAGCTCAACAAAAGTGAGTCTTCAGCAGGYGCTTAAATACATGAAGGATAATTGTTTTGCTTGGTTTGGAAGGTGAACACAGCATTGGACCAGAAACTGTGAAAAGATGCAGATTCAGTGAGATGAGGCCATGGGCTCTGATCTGCTGTGAGCCCAATGAACAGTGCAGCTGGATAGAAACAATAGGTTCAGGCTTCCTAAAAATGTGCAAAACACTCCTGTCTTCCCATTCAGACGTTAAAAGATTTTCTCACCCACATGATGCCTGAACTCAACAAGCACACAAGACCTCTTGAGAGGGGTTCAATGGTTCTCTGCCTCCACCTTGCTTCATTAGCGGGCCAGGTTTTTATGGTCAAAGTATGGTCAGCATCTTTATACTGGTTATTAGTGATGGAAGCCAATAGATCAACAGGGTCTGAAAAATGCTTCTGTAAGACATTTTTTAAAAAATCTGATGAAGTTTCCAGTGAATATTTCAAGGACTGTGGTTGTTTTGCATGGCCAAATGGGATTTGCCTCTTTTATTGACCACATTCGTCAAATTCTCAACACTTTGGTTCTCTGACCTTCCTGAGTGCTTCAATCAATACTGATTTATTATTTTTTCCTAGCTGGCTTCTGATGCAGCATACATTAAAAATTTAGGCATCACTTGGATTTTCCTGGTATTAGAAGGACCTATTTATTTTGAACGTAGAGAATTCTTTTGGCATCTAAAATACTACCCAGTGTATCTGCAGTACAGCACTGTGTACTCATCAGAAGCCATTTTTAGCAGTAAAAGACTGTAGCTATTTCTGATAAGGACAATAAGGGTGCCTGATGATTCCACTATTTTTAAAGTGGAAGAGCTCCTGTTCTAGGATATCGACATTTGCCAAGGAGAAACTCTAAAGGCTTCAAAGCTTTTATAAGGAATTTCAAAGCTTCAGTCCTATCCTACTGACTTTACTGGTGACACGTTCAAATGGCTTTCCTTTGCTTTGTAGCTGTATTCTTCTCCCAACAGACCAACTTTTTTTAAAAAAAATGGCCTTTGTGTTCCAAAGGAAAGGGGAGCAGCATATGAAGATGTTTATCTTAAACCAGCCAGAATCCATCACTGCTTCACTAAACTCACTTGRACAGTTATGTTCTTTTGTACAAAGGAACAAATGAATTTTGGGATTGGATAGGCATACTAAAAAAAATTATTAATATTCCTATGACTACACTCACATTTACAACAAGTAAAATGATATGAAACAAATAGGTAAGGCACGAATTTTTGAGTAATGCTGAGAAAATAAAGGAGCCAGTGGAGATCATTTTAGTTTACCATGAAATGCAATGAGCACCATATAACTTTCTTGAATCCCACTTAGGATTATGAAAGAAATGTGAATGAGGATGACATGAAATGCTAACATTTCAAACCAGGAACTCAAAAGATGATCTACACAATAGATAGATTTCCAGTGCAGTAAAAAAAATAAGCTCTTCTTTGGAATGTAAGTGACAGCATGGTCTCTGCCCCAAAGTCCTTCTAACCTAATTTCAAAATACAATAAAGGAGAGTGGCGGGAGGGAGAAATGCCGGCAAGAATTCTAAGGAGAGGATTACAAGGTCACTTATATGTCAARCACAAACTTCTTGTTCTGTTATCCATAATCAACTCTGTATTATTGAATTCAGTTTGCCTTGGAACCTCATTCATGGACACAGACGCTACATGGACATTAACATATTCCCTCAAAGCTACAAAGTTTCAATATAWAAATGAAAAGCAAGGCAAGAATTCAAATTTTTGCTTAAGAATAAAGAAAGCTTAATAGGTTGAATCTCAGAGTTCTGTAAATTGAACTCCTATGCCAAAAARTAAGTTAATTCCTGTAAGGATACAGATGCCAGTGTTTCTTGCAATACTACATACTGGATAGTATTGCTTTCCTAAGATGACTTTAAATTCTGCAAATAACTTCACAGAGCTCCTGATAAGTATCTGATATTCTGTTTAATTCATTAATTTTGGGAGCTATGCTATACTTTTTTTTATGTCATCAGAAGAGCATTGCACTTGCATTATATGAAATGCATAAAATGTAGCTAAAGGTACTCAGGAGTCAATAGCAAGGTCATAATTTACTATCAGGATTCTGCTGACATTTACAGACCATTTAAACTTTGTTCTCTGCTTTATAACGTCAGCATCAGCACAATCCTTGAAGTGCATCACTGCCTGCAGTGTGGCTGTAATGGAACTCATATGAATAACTACCAAAGAATTAGAATTCCTGTTTATGATTTATCTATGCACCAACAGTAAACATTCTAGTAAGAAACACTCCATTATAGAAGAGCTAAATTAAAATGAACGTTGAGCTGAACCTTTTAAAAAGAAAACTTTCTGTGAACTATAAGGCAATAAAATTATATGAATCCTTCACAAATGAATTGAGTATTAAAGTGGCAACTTTTCTCCAGTGAGGGCAAGGAATGCTTTTTTTTTTCATGACAATATATAACCAAAATCATGCCTTTCAACAATTATTAGAGGAAGAAATAATATTTTAAAATGTTGCAGATCTGTTTAAATATTCAAATTGGAATTATTGTTCTCAAACTAAACCCTAATATTGCAATTACTTAAAAAATTCTCAAAAGGYGTCCCTCTAGGACAGAATTTGATACACCTGAAGCATCTCTTAGTGGAAGGTCGCCCATTAAAAAGCTGAGAATATCTATTGTCACAGAAAAAAAATCCATCAAATTTTTAATATATGTATAAAAATACATAAAATGTTCTGTAACTATATACAGTCAAATAAAATTGCATGAAATGTCAACATGTGTATGTACCAAATGTACAAAGACTTCCACACTTACACTTACTTCATTTTTTTTTTTCCTATTGGTGCTAGACTACTGGATGTTCATATTGTGGATTCTGTGAAAGAAATCTGAGCTAGAGGTTATATTCTAAAGTGAGGGAAGGAACTGCTAAGCCCAGAGGCAACAGAAGCGGATCAGGATTGGAAGCAGAAGAGAAAACAGGAATTGAGACAAAAAAAGAAGTCAGAGTTACTCGYGGTCTTAAAATACAGTTAGAAGAGATGAACACTGGATAGAAAAATCAAATTTTTTAAGAAATTCAGAATTATTGAGAAGATAAAGTCAGTCTCACCACCAGAATACTCTCTTGTTTAATTGTCGTGTACTGGTGGACTGATGTAAAAGAGACTGAGATAACTTGTTGTCAAAGTGCCACAACAAGCTGGTGCAAAGTACATTGGTYATCAGCCAAATGATACTTTTAGTAATCTGATCTGGGCTTATCACTTTGAATTGCACATGACATAACTTTTGCAATTCAACTTTGGGAGTGAAGTTGGTTTGCAAACAGTTGGCTTGAGCTAAAGTATGTTCACATTTGTATCTTGTWTAGAATATTGTATAGAAAGAGTCCTAGGCTGCTGCTGCAGAATATCTACTAGATACCATTTGCCATATATTTGTTCCTTATTACCATGTGATACCTTTGTTGCTATTCTTATCATCTTACTTGAGATGAAAATCAATGATTTCTGGAAGGAAGGCAAGTAAGCTCGTCCAACAGCAGGTCCCAAAGACAATCAAACTCTAAGAGCCTAGCTACAAAGCCAAGATCAGATAATGCCTGTACCAGGCCTGTACCTGTCTTATTTGCTTGATTTGGTTCTCTGGTGAAAAAAGACACCGTCTTGTATCAGAGTTCAAAGAAACACCTTTCTTTGCGAGGTCACATTCTCATATTTGTCCTTTTGTATCTTAAAGCAGAACTTTCAGGTTTCCTTTCAGTCTCTTTTGGTTAAATTTGAGGGAAAATAACACTTTGTTAGCAAGAACTTTGACTCTATTATATTTGAAGTGTGGCTTCCTCAACTTCCATATTTCCATGAGAATGYCTAGGAAAGATGTCAGTCTAGTCCAGTGAAAAGAGCACTTCACACCAGTGTTTTCCCCTCAGTACCTGGTTTCTGTCTAGTGCTTCTTGCAGTTGAATCTGTTTGGACCAGAAGTCTTTGTGCTTTGCCTTTTCATAAGGATGTTTTGTTCTCTTGTTCTTTATTGAGCTCATTTGACCTGAAGTCCAGCTCCARATTCTCCCTCATCCAAACTCTCAATTTTAAGCAGAAAATCTGTTTCTTTTATGGTCCTGATCCTCCTAACTTCTAACAGATTTATAACGTAGCATGCCATAGTCTTATCCAGTTATTGCCTTGTTAAGAAGCACAGTTGAACCTTCTTCATACATGAAAAATACACTCACTGGCATGTTTCGAGAAAAACAAACCTGACTCTTTTCACCAGTCATGAAATGATCTGTTATGTTACTTGATCGTTATGATTTCAGAACCTATAATACAGTATCAACCCTTATGCCAGCTCTTTCACTTTTCTTATTAGCCATTTTTTTTCTAAATTTAAAATTATCCACAGYAATGAAATATAACCTCTTCAGTGAGTTCATTTAAATGAGAAGCTAYGATGCAAGAAGTTTTTCTTGCAAGTTGCAAGCTGAAGAACACTTCCAGAAAGATGAAACAACATATAGGAACTTCCCACACATCGCTCAGACAAATGAGTGGTTCAGAATATGGAGAAGAATTATGTCAAGRAGATCCTATGCTCTCTAAGTATTCATATAGGCCTCTTCCACATCCTACCATTTCTRAAAGGTATATTAAGGTTTACAGTTTGATGATTTGGCATTTCAGTCTATAATAGGCTGATAGATTGAGTTCAGCTTTCTAAGTAACCTTGTAACTGCAGCAGTGTAATAGCTGTAACTATAATAAGGCCTCTTTTGCTGGGAGTACTGACAGTCATTCAGATTAGTCCAATTGACTGGTTAATATCATACCCTCATTATGTCTGCTGGAATGCTTTGAGTTGTGGATAATTGCCTCTGGTTCTGGAAAAGAATGAAAGTTTCTTTTACAACTTAACTCATTTGGTGGYAGAATCTGTATTCAATTTAAATTTTTATGGGTGTGTCTAACAAATACATCAAAGGACGCAGAATAGTGTTGCTGCTGTCTTAGCAATGTTTTTTAAGGATTTACCATAACTTTAGTAAGAGCCTCGGTCAGCTAGGGTTATTTCCATTGTCCCAACAAAACTGGAGGGCTTGGAAAGAAGTATGAAAGAGAACAGTGGGTTTTGTCCAAAAGCACAAAAGTAAAAAAYGCTTTTCACTTTTGCCAGGTCTTCTCTCAGATGAAGGTCTTAAGGGGATTCCACTTAAAAGCTTCAGTTGTTTGGGTTTTTTCTAGCCTTGGAGGTTTTATACATTCACTGACWATTGTTGCCAAAACAACTGGCTGGACAGAAATAGAGGGGAATTATAGGAAGGGAATCATAATACATACAATGTCTTCCAAAAATTACTGGGTATTTTTTCACTTGATCACAAACAATGCAGAATAATAACACATACACACACRTATTTATACATGTATCATTAGTGCTTTACCCTTGCCCTTACCCTTACCCTTACTCAGAGTGGCAGAAGCAACACAGCATATATAKAGGTAATAATAGCAACATTTTTCAGACACCAATTTAGCAACCAGTTTTAGCAGCGGATACCCTCACTGCTCGGAATTTTAAAAACTGTAGGTTTTACAACTTTGATATGACTYGTTATTAATATATGTTAATCACAGAATCACAGCACGGCTGAAGTTGGAAGAGGTTTCTGGAAGGAATTTGATCCAATCCCTGTGTTCAACCAGAGTCATCTACAGCAGATTGTCACACACCCAAAAGACACATATACACTCATTTTAACAAAAACTGACAGAACTGCAAAAAGCTAAACCAGAAATCAATTTATACTTTATGGTTAAGTCCTAATTGCTCTTGATAGCCATGCTTGAGGTACAGCTGGATTTTCTCAAGGCAAGTGTGAAAGTCAGGCAGAGCCATGCTGCAGACCTTCACCCTGGCTCATGCAAGCTCTGTGCCTAATCCTTTTTCAGACAAGAATACTCACCCTCTTCAGTTTTCTCTGATAGAGTTACAAAAATATATAGATATTTCAGTTAAGGATGATAGCATCCAGTTCTCTGCATCAGCAACTGTCTTGGGTCTTCAACAGAACCACACAACTTTCTCATTCCACTATTTATGAGATTGGCACTGCTTCTGGCACCTCATCATCCTTCCTGAAAGTGAACTATTATTTGCAGCCAATAAATTGCAGGGACTGATCAAAACAGCAACGTGAGAAATGATTGATTAATCACTAATTATGTGCTTTGTCTTGCAAATAGAAGACATGAGAGGCACTGACAGAAAGAGTCTACACGCAAACATCATCTGAGCAGAACTGAACTGAAAGGCTGTTCAGATGATTCTGTGATGCCCTTACAGAACATATCTCATGGGAATCTGTGATTATRTGCACAGGAAGATCTGCTACAGTGGTATAACTCAGACTTCTAGGATTAGCATCTCACTTCTTGGAGGCTGAGACTGGCTGCAAAATGAATAATTTTTCAGACTTGGCCTGGACCAGTGCTGACAAGCACAGTGCAGTCTGCATTGCAATATATGCCAYCACACATGGGTGTTTTGTATTCCTGACCAGATGACACAGACTGTCACTGGCTCCTTGGTTTGGCTCTCAGTTCTTGGAGGGTCTCCATATGAAAACAGTTGCAAGGCTTAAACTCAAGATGGCAAACTCCCAAGGCTCATTATGATATCTGCATAYAGAACTGTGTGCTTTATTGTGATTCTCAGACTGGGAAAAGATCAGAGAGCACCTTTTCCTAGACTGAATGTCAGCATTGGCTCATCTTTTCCCAATGTGATTAAATTCAACACAGGCTCAGACGCATAAACCATTCAAGTCTCTGTATAAAAAAACTTAAATTTGAGTGTTAAGCAGCACCTAGCCACATGTTTTTTGTTGCTGTTCCTACACATCTTACTTGTCTATTTTTCTGTGTTTTTTAAAATAAATATTTTTGTCTGGACACCTAATGTCTGTTTATCCTAGTCAGTCCTGAGCAGCAAAGCAACATTTCACCTAGGATGCCAGAAATAGAATAGGAGCAATCAAACCTGCATTCTGCTTTTTGTCTTGCAGAACAACGGTAAYGAAGGTGGGATTTAAGTGATGATCAAGTCCACATAGCGTTTCATTCCTTCCTGAAAAYCATAACTGAGAAATACATGTAAKCATTTAAAGACACACCTGTAATTTATCCTCATACKATTTCTTTCTTTTCTCCTTTCACAACACAATTGYACTATACCAACTAAATATTCATGAGAAAATTCATGGCAGGGTRGCAGTGTAACTAATAGCTGCTAATGCATTAATAAGGGCAGGCAGCACCCTTGGGATGACCTGTGACCTTTCAGACATCTACTTGTAATGGGTCATTATACCTTGCTGATTTAAACATGTCATTACAGAAGATTCAGGCTGTTGTTAAAAATTTGTTAACATATTAATGAAAGATAATGAATTAATTATTAGCCSATTGAAACAACAAAAAGAAAAGGTTATTCTATTCCCACGTGATGCCTCAATCCTTTTGATATTGTATAAAATATAGTTGCCAGCTTGTGCTTGAWAGAAACCAATTTAACAGTTAAGAGACTATAAGGTTTTTCTACTTGAGTCCAAATTTATTTTTAAAACCTTCATTTCTCTGATGTGCTCTGAGGTGAATTACTAATAGTGAAGGAATTTTTATGTTGCAATGTTTTCTGACAATCAACAGACTCTCACAAAGATACGTGGCTCAAGGGTCTCTTCGTGACAAGCTGTGGAGAATATACATTCACAAACAATCTCTCAGCACAATCAGATAAATTCATTGACAATTATTACACTCAGTCTGTGTTCACATGTCTGATTGACCATAAAGATCAGTCTCAGTGCTTAATGCGTAGTTTATGGTGTCTTTATTTTTTCTTAATAAGAAAGGRACAGAAGGTAAGGACTTTGCTGTTTTCAAATTATCAGCAGTTACATAAAAGCTGTTTCCAACATTTTTTCATATAACTTCTGCATATTAAGTGTGCAAATATTTAAACTCCTTTTGTAGGAAYTATGCCATAGCCAAACTGCCTTGAAGTGGGAAATTTCTATAAATAAATACAATTAAGTAAAAAGCCATGAACAATAAAGCATTTATGAATATTAAATAAAGATGACCTATATAACAAGCTGTTTACTTTATGCCTGTTTTGGAAAGTGTCTGTCTCATCCCAGTCTGCAGAATGGGAAGGATACTAAAGAAATTAAGAACATCTTTAATGCTGTCAGACTAATAGGCTCTTTAGTCTGAGAATTTATAATGAAATGTGACACAATCCACATGGAAAGCTTCTAAAATTAGGATAAATATTAAAAACAAGTTTCATTAAAATATTCACAATGTGGGTTTTAAAATAGCAAAACTCTGGCTCTTCAAAAAACTCTCAGAAGGTTTTGCCTTCAGAAATAATGGATAAATGAATGGGGCTGTACAATGACTGGAGTGGAGTGAGAAAAAGTCAGAAAAAATCAAAGCAATTTTATGTCTAAGTCTTGTGAGATTAATATCCTCTTTGGAATTGTTATGATGCATGGCAGAAGATATCTGCATCTATTTCTGTTTGCTAAATCCAGCTTTCACAGAGAACTCTTCTTACATTTAAAACTACATAATCAGCAAAGGTAATCAAGAAAAGTGAGTGGGAGAAGGAGGAGGAAGTACAATTTAAATTTCACCTAGAGGGAAAGACAAATGAATCTGGATGATTTATAACATATGGAGACATCTCCCCTAAGTTATAAAATTTCTTCTGTCAGAGACAGATTTTGATGTCCTACATGGTGACAGCTAACCTTAGGATCCTAGAGCAGGAGACAAAACAGTGAACAGTACACGCCCAACACACAAACTGAGCCAAGGATAAGAGCTGACATTTGTGATGCTGCACGTCCTGCCTGGAGGGAGCAGACTCTTCTCAGTGTTGGGTAGACACTCAGCCACTGTGAAACCAAGAATGTAAGAAGTAAGACTGTAATTAGGTCTGGAAAAATGCAGAATAATTATGTGGAAGAAAGAAAGCTTCAGGTCATGAAAACACATTTACAGAGAAGCACCTGGAGACAGGTCCCACTATTTCTTTTTCTTCATTTACTCAGGCTGTAAAATCAGGTTTCCTGAGGTCTCTGTCTCACCAGTCCCATAACTCATGTGTTCCTTTGCCTCTTTGGTGGCCTGAGAGGAAGAGGGCATGGAATGAAATTTGTCCCWCTGCTGTGATTCCCATTCTCAGAAAACATAAGCAGCCTGTAGTCTACAGTTTAGGGGAYAAGGAGGTGATGGGGAGGGGGATGGAGGAAACAGATATCAATCTTTGAACACTGCACAGAAGCAAAAGCTTGGAATTTGTAGGCCACCAACAAATGGGCTGATATTAGCTAATAGATATATACATATATGCATGTATGCATACATACACACATATATATAGGTATATGGCATATTGTCCACCTACACACAGCGATTGTCAGCTAGCTGCCCTCAAGCCCACATTTCAGACAAATAAACTTCTCATTATACCTCGACKGACATCATTCTGTACATGGAAGACCCTGGTATTTGCCACAAGCATCAGATTTGTCCTAATGACTAAACTGATTTACTGCAATTCTCTGCTCTGTAAGCCTGAAAATAACTTGTTGGCTTTCCAGAACTCCTGAAAAATTCGTATTGTGCCTCAGTTCCTCTTTCTTTTTTTTTATAAGTTTTCATGTCTCACAACCAAGGCAGAGCTTTTTCATACTAGAAAAAAACTAATTATCCAAATAAGATGGAATTGGATTTTCTTCCTTAGATTCTGTCACATCTTATCTTGACACTTAGTTCAGAAATATGTCAAAACAGCAAAAATAGGACATTGAGGTGAGAATATGTGAACTCTTTCAAAGTTCCTCAGATCTCCAATTATAACTGCATTGTTGACTTGGGTAACTCTGTTAATGTGTGTGCCTCCACTTTCCTCTAGTAGATAGAAGTYATAAGCTTATCTGTGTTGTGAAACTGCTGTGTGTGAAGACTTCCAATGCTGGATTATAAATTGCTTTCAAGAGCCTCATAAAAAAGGTGAAACTTACAGCCAGTGCCAGGAATGATTATTATCATTAATAACAATGAGATGTGCTATGCTGTTAAAACAGTCATTTTTTTGTCCACTTGTTGGATTAGGAAACCTTTCTGTGGTCTTTGTGTAATCAGAGATATGGAAATYATTTTGGGATCCTTCAGATGAAAGGGATAAATAAAAAATGTGACATGGATCATCACAGTGTTAATCACGGCGTTAACCAAGCATTTATATGAGTGGGGTAAAAAATTACTTTGTGTTACATTCCAAGCTCAGGTTTGCTGCATGTTGTGAGCAGGGCAGWACCAGCTGAGCAGGCAAAGCCAGCAGAGGTATTCTAAGAGCTCTGATTTCCCTTTATTGATTGCTGTCCCTGACTAAATGTCATCAGTTGCCTGGTGATTTACAACACACTTTCTACTCATATCCATAGAAGGATATGAGTAGAAAGCTTTTTATTTTTCTCCCTGTTCAACCCCACAGTTCATTCCTTGGTTAGGGCAACACCATGGTGACAATCAGCATGCAGCAGAATGTAATGAAAGTGAAGAACCGTGGGCAGATTATGCTGACAGAAAGACRCCTTCCTTCGCTGCACTGTAAGTGATAGTCTGTCAAACAAACACGAGCCAGTGCCTTTGAGCTCTGTCTAACAGCACAAACAATCCAGTCCTAAAGCCTGAAAAGTTCTGATGTTCAACTGAGGGAAAGTTGCAATGGAATCATAATGAGAGATGATATCTTTCTACAGCTCTGCTGAAGACAAGAGACATATCTATCTATAATGTTATTCAATGTACTGAAAATCCCAATGGCCAGCGTGCAACATCATTGAACAAAAAGTTCACAGTTGTTGTTCTTCTTGCCTGTTCATTTATTTGCTGTAGAGGATGGAAATTTAACAGGTTTTTGGAAAACTCTTAAAATCTTCCACAGAGGTAAAAACATTCACAGTGTATTTTCTATTAGTTTTCTTCATCAAATCAGGGCATTTATTAAAGACCCTAGCAACAATATATGTGTGCAAAATGTGCATACTATAATTAAAACCTAAAAGGGCATGCAGGCGGAAAATTTGTTTTTAATTACAGGAGAGTAACCTTCAGAAAGTGCATAAAAGGGACCAAACAGATAATGGTGGTATGTGTCCAGGACAGAGAGAATTCTGCAAAAGTAAAATGCACTTTGTAACTATGTCATGCAGTCAAYAAATCATAAAAGAAAGAAAATTAAAAACTCTGTGGCGATACACACAGTAACACACATTAGTGATCTGAAAATGTGAAACTACAGGAGCAAGCAATCTAGTGCCTAGACTTATCGAACCATTTAGGTAATCTGAGATCCTCTTTTAATATATATTGTTAAAGCTACTACTATGATGTCTCCACTATTGATTATGCTACAATCTATAAAGTTTAAGTGCCCGTACTTTGAGAAGCTACCAAATTTCACCCAAAGTATTCTTGTATTTAAATCAGAAATAATAGAATAGAAATACCAAAAAAGAAGGGCTTATTCAAGTATGCAAGKCTTTGTATTAACTATTTTGATTGTTTTCCCTGGTTTATTCTTTCTTTTATTTTTTTTATCTATATTAACAAACTGTAAAACCAAATAAATCAAAATTTCTTATCCCCACTGATTTCTCTTCCTACTCTACCTGAAAGTCAAAGCAAAGTTAGGCAAGGTGAAGAAAAAATAATTTAAAAAAAWTTGAAAATGTTTTAAAGGCTATGCAGGCATAGTCTTGAATTCATCACATTTTGAGCTCTGTCTCAGAGCACTGAGATTTGTTGGTCAAGAAATTACAACACTTTTTGAATTTARCAGTAGGATTCATTGGTACTAACTCAAAAAAKAGCAACCTTCCRAAATGATATTTCAAAGTGATGAAGWATCCATCCCCAAAAATGTGTATTAAGAAAAAAAAAAATCCAGAACAGATTCATAAACTCAACTTATAAAAGATCTCGGAAAAAAATAATTGTGGAGTTCAATGTGCATTAAAAGACTTYTTCATTCATTATTTATTCTTGTGATTAAGYCTGAACTTCTTTTACTTGGTAAGARCAGTGTTTTTATTTGTAGACAGCATAAGATGGATGAYGTTCTTAACTACTCACAGCTTTGCTTTCAAGTGTTATTGTAAATGTTATTATAGATACATATCGGCAGGTTGCATGTTGCAAACAATTGCAAGAGAGAACTGCCTGCATGCCAGCACAGTTGAACAAAGGCCAGCTCTGAGCTGGATTCTGCCTAGCTGTGGCTAATGTTATAGTAATTAAAGCTATTAAAGTCCTTCTGAAAAATGAAATTTATTAGCTTAGTCTAATCTTCTTGCTTWTCACACTTTTAAAACTTGCTCATACAAGTTAGTTCACTGTAGATAGTGAAAATCCTAAGTCAGGGTAAGCCCTTTGGTGGCTCCTCTATTTGAGATTTAGCTTCATTACCTTTGGTAAATGATAGGATTTTATTTTTTTTTTTTTTTAATTTCCTTCTCAGTTCTGCCAGATGACATGATTTCACACCACTTGTTAGAGGATGAACTCTAAAGTTACCTCTATGGTCATGTGTTAAATAATCAAGGGATCACACTGTCACTGGAGACACCTGGCACAGCATAGCTCAGCCCCATAAAGTTAAACTTCTTTGATTCTAAGCCAGTGTTGGCCTATGCAAAATTTGGTCACCAGAGCTGGTCCTTGGCCCATGCCAACACTTCTGCACTGCCTGGTGTTGCAGCAAGACACCAGACTACAGATTTGACCCTGTACATGATAAATCCCTACTGCTTACATTCTCCCTGGCCTCAGGTTTCCCAGCCAGCAAACACTGCTCTTTAAAAGCATTGCCTTTGTCTAAGTTTAGAACTCCAACATGCAACTCTGCTAAAGCAGACTGACTTTCATGGCAACTGCAGAATGTCGGCTGAAAAGTTCTCTATCACATTCTGCAGCCATTGTCTGCAGATTTCATTGTTATTGTCACAATGCTTATGTGATTGCAAAGGAAACAGAAGGAAGCTAAGCAATCAGTGTCTCTATCAAAATAATGACCAATCATTTGGTATTCCAAAGGGACTGTGTTATACATACATGGAAATGAACACCAATCTATTGTGTTGCCAGCTTTTATAGTATTTGTATATTGTTGTTCTTGTTTTCCCCAAAAATAATCTCTTTTGCCCATGCTAGATCCGCATCTGCTCTAACCTCCACTTGTGTGCAGTGAAAAATAATCATACATATGGCTCACTGAATGCAAGTTTTCACTGTAATCTTATTTGGTTTGTGAATATTTAATAATTGAAAATGGTAAAGTGAGAAAACTTATAAAAATTATGCTTATAAATGCCAATAGAAACTAATTCAAAATAATTAAATTACCTTTACCAAAGCTTGAGGTTGTCATAAGACAACCTCAATGTTTGGAAATCATTATCAGTTTTAAAAGACATATGACTAAATATAGGTTTGATTGCTAAATCACTGTTATGTTTTTCTTCCCAGGAGTAGCTGCCCCTTTATCTGTGCAGTCCAAATTCCATAGGATTTGATAAGGAATGYATGAAAACCAAAGTATATCAATTGCCAACCTTATAAACAAAAACTTTAAAAAAAACCCACACCATAATGCAGAATATTTTTTTCATAAAATCTCAATATCCTTAATATATTTTTTCTCAGAAGTATCGTAAACAACCAGCTACACAGACTATTATATTCCTCACAAAGAATCAATTGTTTGAAATCCATCCTTATCTAAAACAAGATAACAATGATATTAACACATTCTTTGCCTCATGAATATTAACATCAAAGAAATGAAAATAAAATGTGTTCTTTAACAAACAATGGAACCTCTGAGATACACAAGTAGTAAGAAAAATAGGGAGAGAGGAAATAAGCTGAAAGCTTTTGTCTGTGAGTGATCAAAACTAAATGTTATTTTCCATAGTAATATGGAAGTCTGCATTAATCAATACCATAATCCAATTATTTTTTCACTCTCATCTCCTGTCTGCTTCAAACATTTTTAATCACTGARCAGCCTCTTTTTAATGATGCAAGTGTGGGAAGTAATAGCTGAATTTTCTTTACCAGACTAATTCAGCTAAGGACAGATAGAAAAAAAAAGAAATAGAAAACCAGCAAAARGGCATTTGAAATTGTATTATTTCACTGTTCCCTCCAGCAGAAACTGAAAGTAAGCTACCCTCTCTCAAACAGCCATGACTTTTGCTCTCTCACACTTCACTTTTTCTCATGAAATCTTTCAGCTCCCTTTATTTTGTTGCTGGAATGAGTGAAAATATATAATTGGATATTGATTTGGGAAATTACCCCTCACAAGGGGTACCTCACAAGGCACCCACTATTAGCTAAACATCCTAATATTTGCAGTAACACTGAATTTTTGAAATGCAGAATTTATTTGTTCTCTGCACTAAGATTGCAAAGAGAAATGCAACATTTGTGTTTATATTTTGCCTGGGGTTTTTTTCTAAATGTATTAAAATGTAGACTCCTTTTTTCGTTTAGAATAATTCTTGCAGGGTCCTACATTGAAATCTGCAATGAAGTTGTAACCCTCAGTGATGTTGGGTCTGCAAATTAATCAACAGAAAAGTGTATTGTTCTTAAAATTTGTTTGAAGCTTCCTGCAAAAAGATGTGCCTGTGATTAAATCCCCAAACTTGGATATTTTATGGCCCCTCTTGTTGTAGGGATTAGTCAGGAACTGGAGAGATGCTCAGGCTGTAACTTCACAGTACTGCAATTTCACTCTACCTGATTACAATTCCTATATATATTCACCCATGAAAGATAAGAACAACTGATTTTTCGTAAAGAGACTTGAGAAGCAGAATGGTGCTTATGTGCACGCTTCAGACATTCAGAGGAAATAATAGAAACATTAAAAAGTACCAATTGAAAGCTATTTTGGCCACATGCAATTATTGTATAGCCAGTATATTTTTCAAATGCATAACCACTTTACTATATATAAAACTGCATTGTATAGATGTTATTTTGTGGGCTGACATAACAGACAACTTGCAGATAAAGCGAGTCTGACAAATTGGCAGAAYCTGGATATGTGAGGGAAGACTGACATGTAGAATATTCTTAAGCAAGAATGGGCTAGATTTGAAAATAACCTTGGGAATACAGGACATATTATCATATCAGACAGACCTCATTCTATCCAAGGTAGCAACCCTGTATCATAGGGTT
>NW_026624005.1:51783-63709 GCF_030028575.1 Malurus melanocephalus | reverse complement strand
CTGATACAGCATGAGAAACACTGAGAATGGGGAAACTGAGCCACTGGTGGATGTGGCTCTTTGGAAAGATTTTAGAGAATATGACATAAAAATGCCTTGAAAACAGTTTCAAATTATGTATTTCCACTCTCCAAATGTCTCTGACAGGCAAGGAAAAAGCAAATTATTCCAGTGACTTGGATATTCTCATGTAAATACCTACTGTAGTCAATAAGATTTGACATTTAGCAGACCCAGACACAGAAGATAAGAAGCACTGCCTGACACTCTTGTACCCAAACAGTGGGTTCGAATAAATACCTTCTGTAACAGTGTRTATGACAGACCAGCAGAACAACATTTATAACATGGGGACTAATCTTTCAGAGGCCACTCACAAAACCTTTTCCCCTTTCTTTCCAGTTTTCCGCATGATTCTGCACTATGAATCACTAGGTTCACATCTGTGTTCCTCACAGTCTTTGTAGAAACAATCTCAAGCTGTCTGGAAGATTTTTTTTTTACACCAGCCATTCCATAACATATTTATAGAAAGTCACCTTTAGCTGTAAGTAATGTGAAAAGCWCTTGTTTATGTGAAAGTCCTTTACAGATCAAGAGATAAGAGTTTCCTCAAAATGTTAATTACTGATTTTGTTCCACCCAGTAAGTACTATGTGAAAAAAATTTATGGCAATGTCCCATAAGGATTTGCTCTTTCATAAGCATCTTCATGAAAGCAGCCGAAGTCCTTATTCTCACTGGTACCAATGGCAACTTTTTTAGCTGGTAGGAAGCAATTATTATAAGGACCATTAAAAGCCTGCTTTGTTACATTGTTTCCTTACAAGAATTAGGGCACTTCCTTACAGGAAAGAGATTGTAATGAACATGTGATTATTTGCCATAAARTTTAGAAACTTTTCTCTGTGCTCCCAACATGAAAGTATTAAAAAAATGTAAATAGAAACACACACTACTTGCCGTCTCAATGGCAGAATGAAGTTCCTACAGTGGTTGTCTCCCATATTTTAATATTCTACATTACATATCTAAAACTATCTTAAAATTACTTGCTCATAACTGAAAGCAAAGTTTCTGTTGATTTTTCCTATGCTCTCTGAAATTGGAGACAAGGCTTCTGCTTACTGCAGTGGGGCTGGTCATTGACAGGATATAACTGTGCAGAGGGTTCCTTTCAATTTAATGCCRTTATTTAGCAGATCTGCCAGCATGGGAACAAGTATTTATAAGTGTTTGATTTCTTGTTTCCTTTCTTCATACATCATATCCTCTGCTAACTTTTAATTTTTTTCAAAGGCTCCAACCAGGTAGACATGTCATTAACCTCTAATATGGAACTTTGTCAGAAACACTTTTAAAAGGAAAGATATCTTTGTCATTTCATTAGAAAATTTACATTAAAGTTCAGAAACAGTTTTATCTGAAACCTCTTTTAATCATCAAGCTTTCACTGTCTCCCTTCATAACCTCTGATTTCTGGGTTGAGGTTAAAATAATTTCCTTTGCAGGAAATCCTGATACCTGAAGTCCTTGTCACAACATTAATTTAGATACTGAACCCATGCTGCATTTATAGAAGAAGAATTTTCTTTTCAAAAAAGTGTATGTGTTTTGTTCTTTTCTAGAAGGATAGTCAGAATACATTTACATATTTCTGATTAAATACATTACTTTGCTCCTTATACTTTAAAGGCTTTAAATAACTTTTCCTTCTTGGTTTTATTTATTTGTTTGTTCATTTATTTATTTRTTTCARCTCCTCTTGATTGGTATCTAAATCTGCCAGGGCAATAAGGTTATTCAAATAATGAAACATCTCTGTCTTTTTCTTTCCAAGATGCTACCCTACCCTTAATGGGACRCTTCTTCCCTAGAAGGATTTCTTTGGGGGATATATCTCTATTCAAAGTGTCTTAGGACTTTTTCAGTCAGAAGGATTAGGAAACCTTCTGTAAAATGAACTTTTTGAAGCTAAAGGATAGAGACACCTATCTCCCAAGACAGTGCAAGTGTTGCTCAGCTCCCTGGTGCTGAACAAGCCWTTCTGAGTGCCATCCTGGGGCAAGGATGTGCCTGACCTGCAYATCTGACAAGGAATTTGTATTGAGGGATTGTTTTCCCCATAAGGATATTTTTTCTATTATTTTTAAGACTACAAGATTAATATACAAAAAGTACTTGAAAGTTTTTTTTAATTATGTTCATAAAGATCTTTACAGTGTAAATATTGACAAACCATTAAATGTAAAGACAGATAATCATCACTTAAACATTCAAAACAGAAGACACATTTTTTGTCTTCAAAAACTGCCCTTGTTAACTTTTGCAAATGTAATTGTAATTATTAACCCAGATGTGATAAAGAGCAATATAAATATCCCAGAGAAGACCTCACAAATAAACAAAAAAAAAAATATGGAACAATAAACATAAARCTGTAAAGGTCACTGTTTTCTTTTTGTTTTTCTTGGCATTTCCACTAATAAATCTCTTTCCTGGAATTGAGAAGTGTGTTTAAAGGAAAAACAAACACATTCTATGAAATGTAGATAAAGGCCACTATTAGCGTGTCTGTCTGTATGTGCATTAAATGAAGAACAACAGAAGGTTAGAGATTATCCTCAAACCAGATTAGGGCATTTTGTTTGCAGCAAATTAAATGAAACTAATAAATATGTAAATCAGACTATTATTATGTAAATTGCACTTTCAATATTCTGTTTGGTGAAGAACCATTTCAATACTTTCAGTTAAAAATTACAGTTGTCTAAGTATCTTGAATTTTAAGAAATAATTTCTTGACAGATGGTGAAATGTTGGGAAAATATTATTTCTCTATCACATTCCATTCTACAACCACCTTACTAACAGATCCAATAACAACCTAAATTACATTACATGAAATTAGTGGATGAACTGTACAAAATAGTTTTATTTTCTTCAGCTTGATTCATAATGGAAAATGATCTATGAATGGATCTGTGCAAACAGGCAAAGTTTGTCATTTTCTTTCTAGGAAATCTCACTCAGCCAAATCTTTCTCTCATCCACATACACAGAGATAAACACACGTGGTCTCTTTTTCGCATGAGTAGAGGAAATGTTCTAACAAATTCTCTTTATTTTATTGATATCCAGTTTATTTAATCATCTTATATCTTCAAACATTTTCAAAACAAAATTAGCAAGTGTTCATAACTCTGTTGAGAGGATTTCAACATTGTCATTGAATTTTTCATACAGCCATTTTTTGTCATTGCTGACTTGTGCTGGGGTAATGAAGGACAATCCTTGTTCATTGCAAGAAAAGCTGTAAACAACATTTGTGCAAAGTTGCAATATCAGTTTTATTTAATGTAAGAACTAAACAGTCGCCCTTTGGATGTGACAGCCCGTCCACATTAAACTGTTACACAGGTGAAACTTGCGTTTCTGCAAGTGATGAAACTTGAGTTTCTGCTTTTCAGTGATGTTTTAGGCAAATCATATTAACRAATTTCATGTTGCTAATCACTTTGGGAGATCAACAGATCAATGCTTACRGGCCTTTTGATGACAGTTACCATGTTAATTAGTAACATCAGCGGGAACACGAAGGGAATGTTGTTGGTTTATACCCAAAAGCAATGCTTGGAAGAATCCTGACTGGAAATAAAATATTATATGCACAAATTCTCTGGTTCAACAGGAACAAACCAAAGTTTGCATTACTTCAAAATTCTCTACTTTTAACTCTTGTTTAGAAATTATAGGAAGTGCTCACCTTTCTCCTGTTTCATGATGGATAGTCTGGACAGAAATCAAGCAACATCAAGATGTGATAGTCTTAAAATGGGAAACAGAATGTTTCTCAGTTTCTAGGATCTTTTCTATGGGAAAGCGTCCTGATGAGAAAATTAAAAAAAAAAAAAAAAAAAAAAAAAAAAAAAAAAAAAAAAAAAAAAAAGTTAAGAAAATACTGCATATTACACACTGAATATTTGAAATCTCTGCAGAATGTGCTTCCTTGCTTAACACAATGTCACCTTACTCACAGTTGATGGACTCACACTGAAGAAGTGGATGGTGCAATTGATGGCAGCCGGCAAGAAGTCTTGTTGGAGAAAAAAAAATGAGAAAGTCTGCAGCAATAAAAAGCCATTCACACGYCTTTTTCTCTGGCCTGATAAACACTACATGGAATTTACCTGGAATCATGTGTAGAAATCACAAAAGTTCAGCTCGAAGTCTGAACCTTCTCCTGCCTGCTCTTGCATCTCTTTTCTCTGAGAGAAAGAACAGATCCTTCTAACAACAGATCCTTCTAATGGAACCTATACCATATTATTTATTTTTCATTTAGTTAATATTCAAAAKAATGCACAAACTACTTAACCTTAAATCAGATGTGCAACAGGAAATTTGGAAAAGGTTCTGAATTATTTCATTCACCTTTTCCATATCGAGACATGAAAAATAACTTATTCTCCACCACAGAGGGGGATAYATGAACTATGTCAGTAGATAACTGGGTTTAAAAATGCTCTCAGCAGTGGGACTGGAATGTCATATGTAGTTTTTGTTGCCCAGACTAYTGMAGTTTCATTTGCAAGGAAAACCAAYGACATTTCAKTGAGGAAGACAATTAACAGTGTGATTTTACTGTGGTAAAGTCCTACTCATMAAACTGCCTGCAGGGCATTTATTGTAGAATTTGAGATCACCAAGGACATTATGAGCTTTGGATGATGGACAAATGTGGTTATTGAAAGTGGATTAGCATTTGCATAATCAAGCAATGAAAGCAAAAAGAAAATAAGCAAAAGGGCTTTGAAATTTTAAATTGATAAATCACTCTCTTAATTACCTCGTCTGAATAATAAAAGTATTGATTGTTCACCATGCTCTTCTGAGATGTAAGATAGAGATTTTATTAGCAAGTGGATGAAGACTGGTATCAGTAGCTTTGAAAGAAAATCAGACATTGCTTTTCCASAAGCAAATAACCCTGAGTAAAAGAAGCTTGCCCACGTGTTACTTTACATAAAGGTTCTGACACTTTCTAGAAAGAAGAATGAAYATTAAAATCTAGAGATACACTGTTGTCTCTAATGCTCTTAACTAGCAGATGAGGCCCCAGAGTYGTTTGAGTTTTCAGGGAGAAACTCAGGATGGATCAATGCAATCAGAGAGGTAAGTGTGTAATCAGTATATGATTGAAATTATTGTGGGAAAGATAATCAGCAATTTCTGTCTCTCAGGAAAACTGTTGACCTGCACAGCAGGCATTGGATTTTACTCAAGAAGCAGAAAGGCAAACAGTAAAAAGTAATGACTACTTAGAGATGGAATAGGGGGATAATCACAAACCAATTAATCTAAAAGAAGYATAACTCTGGAAGAGCAAATTATGGACTATAAAATAAGAGTTTAAAAGTCAACCTGAATTCTGATGTAAAATATAAAAATATATAAATGGAAATTATGGAAAAAAATGTACCAGTCTTTCATTTCTATGTAGAAACGGAAGGCAATAAGACTAAGCAAATGTATGTGATATATAAATAATAAGGAAACCAATAGATAATGTCAGACTTTAAGTATTCAGTCAAAATTTCTCATTTAAGTTTAAATCACCTAAAGGAGTTATTTCAGTTCTCCACATGCACTTACTCCATACCATCCCAGGTAACCATAAGAAAGATTTTTAAAGGTTCCTTCAGACACTAGGCAGCATTGCCTGGCAATGAAATGTAAATCTCTGTTACCAACTTTAATTCTGGCAATGAGAAAGTTTTCCATATGATTTGGGAAACTACTTTCAATCTTCCATTTTCTTAGGTCTCTATCTGACTATGCTGAGGTATTATAAAAGAAAGAATGTATTAATAGAGGTATTCTGTTTTAGAGTTATCACAAGCAGTGAAAAAACTGGATAGCTGGATGGAACACAGCGGTGACAAACAGAAGTAATTTCCCCTGATTCATAAATGACGTATTGCAGACTAAGAAATACCTAGAAGTAAACACCCAGGAAAGACACATTTTCTCATCTCATTGCAATTTTTCCTATTATAATGGAAAAAAATCAGAAAGAAGACTAGGACTGGCAGCCTAGGTAATCTCTTCTGTATTAAGGAAAGAAAATTATTCTTAAGAAACAGAGCTATTCCTGTGCTAACTCAGACATGTCATAGGACTTCTCACTGTTGAGAGTCTCATCTACGGATACCCTTGAAATATCACAGATGGTAGAGATAATTGCCCTTTTCCTTGTTTTTTTGGGTTTTTTTTTTTGGTTTTGTTTTTGTTTTTGTTTTTGTTTTTAATAATACCTATACTAGGATGACTACCTGAAATTTTGTACCACATGCATGCTCAACCTCACTACCCTGTGAAGATAATTTACTGTGCAGCAGACTCAAGATTCACAGAGAGAGCAAGGGAATGTTAGTGAGAGTTCCTGCAGAGGATAGTGTTTAGATTACTCTGTGGGCTGTTTTTGCATCCTTACCTACACACTTACCCCCCAATGCAGAGCTTTCCCTCTTTATCACTTGCAAACCTTCTGCAAAATGCAACAAGGAGGGAAATTGAACTAATTTTAAATAGTATGTCTTTCTATAAGCAAACTAGTTTATTAACTAAATGCAGTATTACAGCAGCTGTCTGCATTCCATTTCAAAAGCCCTGCCATTAAAATTTCATCAAGAAATGACATCTGCTAGCACCAACCATTTATCATCACTAGTGTGAAACAACATCTATTGAAATAGTATAAATCTAAAATTATGCATAGCTATGTGGGATGAGTTCTGTCTCTAATATCTACACTRCAGGATACTGAGATATACAGGGTGGCTATGAATAAACTCAGGGTTACAGTAAGAAACAAGAAAAAAGGCACTAAATTGGAAATAATATGCCTGAGTTTGGGCTACTGTTATCACTCAAGAAAAGATTGAACTGCAATGAAAAATAAATCCCTGTAAAGCTGCTGTTTCTGCCACCCAGGTAAGGTAAAAAGAGAACTTTTTCAAAAGGACTGCCACTGTGACATATAATCATCAGCTACAGCTCTGCCTAAATATAAGACAATGGAAGGTCAGGAAGAAATGTTAAGAAACATTTCAGGTGTTGGACTTTGCAATTTATTAAGCGCCTTAAAATCAATATGAGACTTCACGGTGCCTGTGATAAGACTACAGGACATATGAGTAGAATATGAAAAAAAAAAAATCAACTTCATCTGCCAGAAAAATGTGTACCATATTCACTGAAAAACATTGCAAATGCTACTACACCATAGCTAACATAGAGGTGCAAACCATATAAATTAAGATATGTAGCATGCAAAATTGTATATAATAGAGGTCGTTATATAGGCTAAAAGACTGCAATATAAGATCAAAAGGAAGTGTAAAATAGATTTGGCTGTCATTTGCCTACCCAAGGAAATGATAGCACGCTGATGAGAAATCAATCCTAGGGGTAGAATCTACAGAAAATCTACAAAAACTCTTTGGGATGTGTGAGAACTTAAACTGTGTTAATGGATACATTTACTTCAGTTGGGAGCAAATTAGTCAAACCAGACTATAAGTGTACCAGCAAATCCTGCTGCGAATTGAGTTATGGAAAATTCTAGTATCAAGTACTGCCAAAAAAGATAATAATAGCTAAATGTTGTTATATGTTTTAAAAAATGTGCAAATCACTAAAATTAATGTTTGTCTTTTTTTTTTCTCTTAAAGTAATGTCTCTTATATGAAGTGATAATATTGAAAAAAAAAAAGAAAGAAAGAAAGAAAAGCCCAGCTTCACCATGACAGCACCGGTCTTTCAGCAGGAACACAAATACACTAGGTGCTCCTACATCCTGTCATCAGCCATTGCGTCCTTTACTGATGCTTTCAGTTTCAGAATTGCAGTTTTCGTGATAGAGTACAAATTGGAATACTGTAGCATGCATATTTATATACACATATATATTTAGATATATATATGTATACATACATGTAAATATGTGTGTATATATATGTGTGTGTATATATATATGTATATATATGTGTGTATATATATATATATATATATATATAATGTATAAAACACACGGCTGATGTCCTTAGATAACAGGCAACACATCATAGAGCCACACAATTATTTTTATCAGTCAGGGTGGGATGCATGGTATTAAAATTGGTTTGTCTAGATTTCCTCTAAACTCGTTCTAGGAGTAATTCTAGAACAGTGTTTCACCTCACCATTAAGTCTGATAATTGTTTCAGTGTCAGAAGTGCACCCATGCCTTTCTCTGCAATGACTGTGAGAGGAGTTAAGTAATTCAGGCACACACCTGAAGCCAGGTGAAGTTAATCCCATCCACTCTGGTGTCCACATTGMTACCTGCAATGCATAGTGTTGAGATAACCAGCCTGGCTTTTAAAAGCTGTGTTTTCAGCATTGCAGTACAATGTGGGAGAAAGGATGACATCGAAACAAGAAGAAAAAAGCCCGAGTGCTGTAAGCTGCTACTGACACACAATCGAGAAAAACAGCAGCTCCTTGGCAGTAGCTAGGAAGAGTGCCTACAGGGCTAGAATTTCAGTGAGAGGAGGGCAGAAAGAACGATGTGCAAATCCCCTCACCACCAAACATCTTCCTACTGCTCTGAGTACAGCAGAAGCAGTAYATTAACATAGTTCTGCCCAGACTAATATACTCTGCTTCCTAYCGTGAGTCACAGCAGTTTTTACTTGTATAAAGGGGCTACCATGGTAGGCAGAGATTTAATCTTTTCACACAGAGCATTCCCAGTAATAAGCAACCCTGGATCACTTTGACAAATGTATTTCAGATAAGGCTGTGAGTCACTCTGAGGGAACAAAAGTAGCCCATTTAAGTCTCAGGGCTGCTGAGTACACGTGCTGGGTACCTTTCAGAGCCTTCCTGCACAAAATTCTCTTATTGCCTGCATCCAGACAGACCTGTTGTTATTATTTTGCATTTGATAAGATTTCTGTTACAAGGTAAACTGCACTTCACTATCTGTAGTAGTCTCAAATTACTCATAAGCAATGCTCTAAGTAGTAGGTCATATTGCCTAAAATTTCAGGACACCCTAGATTTTAAAAGCTGTTACTTCATCTTTTAAAGTCATGATTTTGAAGTATTTTGTTGATATTAATRATTTAAGCCTCACCACACCTTTGTGAGCATTATCAAGGTAATTTCYATTGCTGTCAAGCAGTTATAGAGCTGTGATGGAAAGCAGCTCAGTATTCCAGGCATTAGATGCCCCAGCTGAAAATACAAGTGCATTTGTGATCACTAATTGATCCAAAAATCAGCATGATGGTTTTCTATTAACATTTAAACTGGATGCMTTTACGCATGCTTCTTTCCTGAAAATAAACAAGCCACAATTGTAGAKAAGGTCCTTTCATCAAAAGGTATTTTTCTGTTTAGAGGAAAAGATGAAAATGGAGCTAGGAACCAAATAGAGAAAGACAAGGTGAGGCTAYAGATGTCTTATAAATTACCAGCATGATTATCATCATACAGCATTATTTTTCCATTCCTTCAGTCCTAATAAGATAATCAAGGAAGATACCACACATTATCTACTTTCCCAGACAAGTTGTTAAAATAGTGGAACAAGGCTCTGCAGCTAAATCACAGGTTACAAGTTACTGAATGTACTTTTGCATCTGTCACTTTTACATTCTTTTTAACCAAGATAGCTGGATCATGCCTTGTAAGCCTTCTTTTTGAAACACTTGAACAGCAACAAATGACACTTGTACTCCTCAAAATTTAATTTGGCTTAGGAGACATAATTATCAAGGGAAACAAGTTAGGTTTGAGTAGACGAGAGCACGGTATTTCCTCATCAATTATAGTATACATCACTATTCTTCATGAATTGTAAGAAAATTGGGTTGTTTTTTTTTTTTCACAAGTAGACTTCAGAATTTCTTAAGATGTTAATAACTCTTMGGTTCACTTAACTGAAACCTTCTTGAAACCACCAGCCATACAACCAAAAATCTGTGCCTGCAAGTGTAATGACAAATGACAGTGATCATATTGTTATTCAGTATCAACAGAAAATAATTAAACAGCGAATGAACCTGACAGAAGACCTTTAAGATGTTGCCAAACTCTATATGGATAAACTGAATGTTTGTAACACATCTAATGATTTCATCAGTCTTAATTGTAACTGTGACTTGGTGAAAGGTTCACATGCTCTAAAAGTAATGAAGAATGTGTCAAATGACTGAACAGAAGCAATTAACTTCTGCCCAAATATTTATTGTTTTGCAAATAATCAGAAACTGGGGAAAAGCATGGTAGTTGCAAGAGAAAGTCTATTATCTTTGCAGAAGGAATTTCCCTACACAACAACTTTGARTAGTAAACTCTGACTATACTTAATATTGAGACTTTCAGTCCCTCCTTTGTAGGAATATTTAGAAATACTTTGCATTTTAAATATGGAAAATAGTTCCTCAATATTAAAAAGCTCACATACGCTGTTATTATGACATGTAAACAATATATTCATTGTTAAAGGCCAGGCTGGATCAGTTTTTGAGCAAACTGGTCTAGTGGAAGGTGACCCTGCCCATGTTAGGGGTGGACTAGATAGCCTTTAAAGGTCCCTGCTAACCYAAATCATTATATAATTCTATGATTCTATTATTTGTACTCTTAATTCATCTATATAAAATAGCATTATTCYCTGTGGCTTAAAAGGAAGCAACACAGAGTTGAATAATGAAGCTGTTGAATCAAAGACAATTTAACAAGAAAATATGTAGCTTGAAAAACTGCATGAACAAATCTGTATTTGTGAAGATTTCTGCATTCTTTTTCAGGAAGGCAGAGTAAACAGGAAGAAGAAGGGGTTTTAAATGATGGATAGTAAACCCACCAAGGAACCTACACACACACATAAAGGTGAAAGCATTCAGAAACATTAAGATTTGGTGTGGAATCATGATTACAGAAGATTTGTACCAGGTTGAATTACTGGGCCTCAGTGACTCTGTTAGTCGTGTTTACTAAATCTAATGCTAACATTTAAGACAGGACACCTGAACAGAAGAAAACATTAAGCACTGTTTCATTGTGTGTGCTAAAATARGAATTGAAATTCATTACAGGGTAGAGAACAAAATACAAGTTGTCCATGGAAGAAAAATACTTCAGGAATGAAGAGGAGTTTTTATTAGTAGACTATTGGAAAACTGAATGTCTCTGATTCAATACGGAGCTGAGAAATCCTGACCAGAGGAGCAAGATGAACATGGATGATTTTAGTCTTCATGAACACATGAGATCTTTACGAAAACCWTCCAGAAATATTTGGAGCAACTCTACAATTGTGAATAAAACAGTTCCAATGTAAACAAAATATCATACATTTTACTGGGAGGTTCATGTCTTCAAAAATCAGCAAAAGAACTGGCTTTACTTTAATGTTTAATGTTTTAAGAAAGATGGACATTTTGAACAATTCTTTTCTAAACCCTTACCACATTAAAATTTTCATCTTACTACATAGATCTCATAAATAGATCCTAGAAGAAATTATAGGTTGGACTCAATGATCTCTGAGGTATTTTCCAAGTTTTTCCTAGTTTGTTCCTGAGTGGTACTTTTTTGAATAGAAAAAAAAATKATGTCATGCAGTGGCCTTCAAAGTTTTAGTCAGACAAGAATCTTTCAAGTTTGTAAGATCAAATCAATCTCGCAATTTTCCTCAAATCTTTAATCAAAAAAACATGCATTCTTGCCCATTGCTTTTAGTTGAAATAATATTGAAAGTATTATGGCTATTAAATGCATGGATCATGTGGATACCAAGATTATTCTGGCTGCTATGAGGTTCATGGATTTTTTTTTTTTTTTTTTTTTTTTTTTTTTTTTTTTTTTT
>NW_026624005.1:0-51754 GCF_030028575.1 Malurus melanocephalus | reverse complement strand
GGATATCCCCAATCCAGTGAAAGCCACTGTTGCCCTGCAGCCCACAGAGGTCCAAGAGGGAGTGGATACCCACCTGCAGCCCATGGAGGACCCCACACCAAGCAGGTGGGTACATCTTCAAAATAATCTGTAATCCCTTAGAAAACCCATGCTGGAGCAGACTCCTGGCAGGAACTTTGTTCTGAATRGAGAAACCCATGCCAGAGCAAGATTTCTAACAGAACCTGTGTCTCTATGGGAAACCCATGCTGGAAAAGTCCATTCCTAAAACAAATGCATGCAGCAGAGAGGATACATCCTGGAACAGTGTGTTAAGAACTCCAGCCCATGGGAAGGACGCAAATGTTGAAGTTCATAAAGGATCCCATATTGGAACAAGGGAGGGGAATGAGAAKAAGAATGGAGCAGAGACAAAATGTTATGGACTTACAGCTGTTTCCTAGCCACTTGAGGTTCTTGGAGAAGGTAGAAAATTTGTCAGTGTAGAGGAGGACAGGAAGAAGAGAAGGATTGGGGGAAGCCGTTTTAAGATTTATTCCAGTTTCTCATTTTCTTACTCAGATTTGATTGGTAATAAATCAAGGTGATTTCCATGTCTGTTTTGCCTGTGATAGTAGTTGCTGGATGGCCTCCTAGTCCTTATCTCAGCCCATGAAGTTTTTTAATTTTGTTTTCTTCTGTCCTGTTGAGGAGGGAATCGTATGGAGTGGATTGGTGGGCACCTGGCAGCCAGAGAAGTTCAACCCACTGCAGCAAGAAATAAAGGAGATGAAGCCAGACTCTTCTCAGTGGCATCCAGGGCAAGAAAAAGAGCTAACGAGCACAGAGTGAAATAAAGGGAATTCTTTTAAAACATTAAAAAAAGCCAAACTATTGTGTGGGTGGCTGAACACTGAAACAGATTGCACAGAAAGGTTATGGARCCAACATCCTTGGAGATATTYAAAACCCAACCTGACATGACCCAAAGCAACTTGCTTCAGTTAACCCCATTTTTGTAGAAGGGGATTGAATTAGATGGTCTCTAGAGGTTCCTTTCAGTCTCAACTATTCTGTGATTCTGAGAAATGTTGAGCTTTCTGAGGTCGAGTTTAAGTAGGACTAGTGTTGCACAGGAATCGCATTGGCGCCCTGCAGAAAGGCAAATTTCACTCGTTTGTKTTCAGCCCACAGTTTGAGAGTATCATTTAAAGACCTTTGAACACAACTTAGGGGTAAAAAAGTTAGAAAAAAGAAGAGACAGATTTTCTGTAACTAAGAATGRTGCATTGTAGATATCTATATGGCGTGCATATATACTTCACTAAAATGTAGAAAACACAGCTAAAATTTTGCAGAAAAGTGTCTTATGCTGCTAATATTCATCAGTTCTTATTAAGTTCATGTCTCAGACAGATTAATTTATCTTTAAAAAAGGAAYATTTTCCTAGACCTGAGAAATTTTTTTGAAAAAATGAAACATTTCTCCAGGCAAATATGATGATAATTAAACTCTGGCTTGTGTATTCAAAGTCAAGAATGCCTTAAAATAATGAAAGCATAAAGTAAAGACCAACATGGAGAACAAATTGTAAAATAACAATAAGATTGTGGAATAAATGCCTACAACCAGCAGATCTCTCYAGCGTATTCTTAAATGTCTGATCACAATGAATTATGAATATTTCCTGGTTCTGTTCTTTTCCCTGTGGAAGACTGATCGCTGACCTGCCTTGCACATGTTGGATGCACTTGCCCAAGGACAATCTAATCAGAGAAAATACAGAGGCAGCATGTGTTAAATCCCAACCCTAATCAAGGCTAAAGGCGAAAGGCCACGATTTCTACCATATTTGAAAAATTTAAAGCACTTATCAGGCCTCTGCAGGAGAGGACCCTGATGGCTCTGCATTTTAAAGAGAAGAGTCATGTGTTTTTCAGCTCCCTTGGTTCAGGCTGTGATCATTTTAAAACGTGAAAGTAAAAGGCTACAAGCAAACACAAGAGTGCATATTAGAAGGAAATCACATTAAGCAAACTGCTCAAGATATACTCTGGGGTAAAGACTTGTAGCCTGTATTGATTTAATGCACAAAAYAGCATAACAGATACAGGCATTGAAGATCACTGTGATGAGTTAGCTGTGTAAAGCAGATAGACAGATACCTGGAAAATTAAACAGATGCTGAGAAGGCTTTTACCCCTAGCCATAATGCCAAAACTTTCCCATGTGTGTCCTGTGAGACTCCCTGTTTCCCATTTTAAAAAGTAGTTATGATGACTTCTGTTTACAAAATCTTAAGAAAGTTGAAAGGACARCTTTAAAACATCTTTTTCCTCTTTAGATTCTTTCCTGGTGTGGGTCCATAGTAATTTTTCAGGGTACCAGAAAAGCCACCTGAAGCCACAAAGCTCTTTCAGAATTTTTCTAGGACTGTCAATACCAGTGGAGGGATAGCCATAAGCTTCATCAGCAAGAGGCTGCTTCTTGCAGTTCCTCCAAAATTTTCACAACCTCTCTGCAGTCTGTGCTCCTTCTGCACTTGAGAGAACAAGTGAGTGGTAACTTCTGGTAGTGGCTTTAGCAGAGGGTACATTCTCYCCCACGTGTGTGAATCTGCTTTAATATCAGGGCTGGTAGTAAGCTTTTTGATTTGGGGAGTGGGTTTTGATATCAAAATTAGTACAGTCAAACAGGGTTTAATGGACAGTCATGTGTGAAATGCATATATTTATTCCTTTGTTAAAATAGTCTCAACAACAACAAAATCCCGACTATTTACAGGCAAAAAGATGCCTCTTGTCAGTAATTTAAATAGTCCAYGCAATTGTCAGGTTCTCTGGCATCAGGGCCATGCTGTAATTGGAACAGAGATCCAACAAGATTAAAATAAGAGGATGATTTTCCTTCAATGAACTCCTGAATATATAAATGCTGTCATGGTCCACTATACATTCGGATGACACCACACATGAAAGGGTGAGGAAGGACTGGAAGCAGAGCTCCATACAGAYGCTCCCAAGGAAGATTTGGATATGATGCACAGGCTAAAACATGAGCTATTTATATGAAAAAATTGTCTGCCTTCTTATATCTTATTAAAATATACATGTGGGGGATAAATGCAGGWCATTTTCCTAGTGGTATAGAATCAAATATACCTCATCTTTATCATCACAGGCATACTCTTGACAACATTACAACATTCTAGCCATTCAAATTATTCCAGTACCTGAAGTCTTCTAAGGTGTTGAAGTACTGCAAATATAACACAAGTAGTGTTAATTGGTTAGTGTACTGGATTTAGATGACAGGGAGCAAAGCAGGTTAACCTCTTTTTGTTTTTTAAATTTTATTTTAATACAACGATACTTCAGCTTTCAACTTGAAGTTATAAGCTATTTTAAAACAGGTTTGTATTTTCACCAAGTAGCTTAACACTGCATGGCAACAAATCCAAGGTTCCCTAATCCTTAAGGGGAGCAAACAGCCAGCACACACACAGCTCACTGACATGGACACTGACCCAGCAGGCAGGGGGTCAGCACACCAGTCCTGCTCTAAATGCTTGACTGTAGTAGGAACACAGTTGCTTCCTTTGGAAAGGGGACCAGAGCTAACAGTGCTCTCTCCTGCGTACTCTGAACATCATGCTCAAGAAAAAGATATCACTCATTGTATTTTGAGGAGTTCCCAGCGTAGTGGGAAACAGTGAAAATCCAGGCAGGAATTGCATAAGGCAATGAGGAAGCATTCAGCTGTACCATGGAGGGAGAGGAGGCCATTCTGGGCATGCACAAGTCTGTCTATCCCATACTAAACTAAATCTCAGAATGAAACACGTAAGTGAACAATTCATACTGTAGAACCAAGACCCTCAAACTCCTGCTCACAAAATCCAAAAGCCATCTCAGTACTCTTCCAGATTTTCAAATGTTTAAAAAAAAAAATGCAACATGACTCCTCATAGAGTTATTGTCTGTGAGAAACACAGTTTCACATCTAAACATTCCTTCTCCATTCTGACTACATTGTATGTTGTAATAGATAATGTGAAATAAATACTATTAGATAATTTCCTTTATAAACTATTAAAATTGTATATTTCAACATTTTCAGAAATCTCTTTTTCCCCTTATTCCCTGTGCTTTCAAAGCACATACTGAAAAGAATCAACATCAGTTTTATGAAGTGTTTTGATCTTGACAGAATTACAAGGAATGTCTGTGGAATGCCTGACTCAATTTTTGTCTAAACTCCTCTGGTTACCATGTKKAACTTGCATCATCAGTCATAAATTATAAATTCTTTCTGATTACTCTTTTGAAAAGTTATAGTAGATTTAATCTGCAGATTAATATAGATTCCTGCTACCAAGAGACCCATGCCAACTGTTTCATAAACACAGTTACTGAATCTCTACAAGCCATTTAAATTATTATAATGATAAAAGGTAAAATATAATTTTAATGAAGCAATTAAATTACCATAATCCTATCAAGGACAAAGCTGATGAGATGCAAAACTGTCCTACACCGSAAAGTACACGCAAACAGACACTTATTGGTAGGCCTGGTTCAAATGCTAGATGATTTTAGGATTTTATTGGTGCCATTAAGGCAGCACARTCTTATGCCTATYGTTCCCTAAGTTTACTTAAATTACYGTTCAGAGCAGAGCTGAACTTCTTGAAATTTGAYGTGGGAATAAGGAAGATGAAAGAATGGTTGATAACCCCTCCAGAAAGACAAACAGGACACTGAGAAAGCACCTCTTTGCAAGTTCATCTCATTTTTAATTTGTGCAATGAAACAAACCATACGTCAAAAACATAACTATGAACTTCTCTGAAATATTATAAACCTCAGTATAAAAGCCATAAGAATTTCACTTTCTTAGACTGGACCAGCACCCTTTCATTAAACATCATACTGGTTCCAAAACACAGTGTCTGCCTCTGGCTTCTGACTCACATGACAGAATTCTGCTGAAAGCCTAAGGCAGGAAGAATTCAACATTAATCATGTAATAGCTTTTAAATAAACTCCAAACTCCTTTTACRTTTGATAATTATTTAATTGTGCRGTGTATTACTTATTTGCTTACAATAATTATGTTACTTAGTATTTGCTATTGGATTAAATTGATATTTAACTTTAAGTTAGACCATACACATAGCTCATCCCCCTTTCATCACCCAGTAGAAAGAGCACATAAACCCAATAAATCTATTAAATATGATTTTGTAAGTTTACTAGCAGTTGAGTGCTCCCACGATCATTAATAGAATGACCCCCAATGCCCTCTTTTTGTTCTCCCCAGGACGTATTCACTCATGTTCAAAAGCAACGTGCAGTGGCACWGACAGGTGCAAAGGGATTCAGTGCATCAAGCTCAGCTTTGTGGTGGAGTGGTGTGGTGGAAGTATTCTTTCAGGTTTGCTCTTGTGCTTTTCACAGAGGAACAARGCAATATGGCAACCAGATTTGTGTCCACAAGAACACAAGTGCTGTAAAGCCTGCCCATATTTTTTTTCCTGCTTTGAACAGAAATCTCTTTATTCCATTAAATTTTCTTGGGTAAAAACCAGTAATCTGGCATAGCTGTCATGTCTTAGTTTCTTTCTTGACCAGAGAAGCAGTTAACTAAGAAGAAAAACGTGCTGCCCACACCTCTTTATCCCTCTCTCATGCTCTCTKGTCACCACACAACAGAAATCTACCTGTGGAATAAAGCAGCCATACCATATAAAAATTTGTGGAATAGTTTATTACAGAATACCTGAGATATTTCCATGTATTGGTGTCTGATTGGCTCCTCCAGYGCTCAGTACTATGACAAAATATGTGTTGTTATTGCCTAGGTAGATAATTTAAAATAGTTTTAATTTTCTTTCTTTTCAGTTAGCAAACCTATGGAGATATAGCTACACAGAGTAAGACCCAAAGTTGAAAGACAATTTTGGAAACAGTCCTTTCCAGAAATAGACCCAAACACACTTTGAACTTCAGAAATGYTCTTTTTGTGTTGCCCAATCTTCCATCTGTTAATTAAAAACTTAAAAGAGTRGAGATACTGTGGGCATACCACTAGATTTGCCTATGCTAGCACCAGTCCCACGAGATAAACCTTCCAAAAATTCTGTCTTTAGTGCCTCTTGAATTCATTAATGGCTGAGAGCACTCATCTTTCTGCTTCTGCCTGAGCTGCTAATGAATGCATTGGCATTGATCACAGCTACTCAGCATTGTTCACTTCCACAGGCATGCGTCCCAGGCACTGCWCATCTATTTCATATTCTGAGCTGTACAGATGTAAAACATATAGGTTTTGTCTTGCTGATTTTGTGCTCTGTTGTTCTGCTAGCCTGCAGTTTATTTTAACTGCTTCATAATTTATTAATACCATTTTYCTCTAATCCTCCTTCAGCAAACACAGCAGGGTAGCCTTCATTCAACCAAAAGTCACAGTATTCCTGTTAAACTCTGCACCTACACGAAAATAAGCTTTCAAAATCTCATACTAGAATTAGACTTAGAACTTGGGGGTTTGGGGCTCATTATTCAATACTTATTGAGGCAGAAGTAAGATTTCAAACCAAAATGAACTCTGGGAATCTAATAATTACCTTAGTTCTGGTATGACTGTGGAAAGCTATTACACACTAGCCTATTATACTTCTCTGTTACACCACTTTACACTTCATGAAAGTTGTACTTTTTTGTGCAGAGAAAAACTCTTAAGCAGATGATTGGAAAAGAGCAGATGTGTTCACAGAACAAATTTTCCATGCTCTATTTTCCACTATGTATGTTTTTTGTTTATGGAAGTAGGAGGCATATTTCAAGCAATGGATGGAAGAAGACCTGGCTATCCAGACAAATTATATCTTTTCAAACACTTACCGGAAAGGAAAAATCATTTTGACATATTTTCTTTGGTCTACTTYTACACCTATAATTTATATAACCTTCTCCAAAAATTAATATGCTTTAGACCATTCAGCCATCTTTATGAGTTGAAATTTTCAGGGCTTAGGAAACTCATTCCTGTACATTTRCAACTACCAAAGGGCAAGAGACAAACCTTCTTTCCAGGCACTGCCCAGGGAAAGCTTTAATATAGCAATGTGTACCGAGGTGAATATCTCTTACTATTTATTAAGGCTTTTGTTATCCTAAAAATGATGTCTTCAAATGATTTTTTTTTAGTCTGTGTAAGAAGACAAAAACTAAATTCTAAAGCTTTTGAGAGAAACTTATGAACATTAGTTTTTTTCAAAATTGTTTCACCAGAGACTGGAAATAGTTTGTAGAAAAAAAATAGATACATTGTTTTCCTTTAGTGCCCACATCCTTCATAGAGAAAATATACAAGAATATCTGTCAGAAACTCCAAAGAAAGCCTTCTCTCTGCCATTTATTGAGAAATTCTATCTTCTGCATTCATTTTAGAATGTCGTTAGTTAAAAAGATTAAGTTTAGTTTAATATCCCTTATGGTTTCCTGCAGTCACATAGCAATTCATTACCCTCTGCAATGTTTTGTGATTGATGCTATAAGGCACAATAGACTGGATTAATCAAAGAGATAACAAGTAGATTTTCACYTCTTGAATATTAATGAATAACTGAAACTCCTATTCATTGACATTCAAAAACAGATAAAGAACCAGCAGGAAATCTGTAGCAAAGGACAACTGGAACCCAATTTCTGCCTTTAAATTAAAACTGGCAAAAAACATTTCTAGACAACAACTGTGTTTAATATTTATGAAAGTCCAGTTTGTTTCATAACAATCTATATCAACAATACATTTAAACAGCATTTAGACCTACAATGATGTACTTGTTTTTGCATTTTAATAATTGGAATCATCACTCATGCCACAGAGACCAGTCTGATGAGCACTGCCTCAGTACCATGCTTCCTACAACTTCTCTGTTGGTGGAGATGACAGCACAGCTTWCTCTGTTTTTCAAGCAACACTTCAGAAAACACTCAAAACCTCTCATCTTGGGTAAATCAGGAAATTGTTAAGTAAAATATACACAAATTAAACACAAGATCCAAATTCCTAATTTAGGCATGCACATTTTGAAACCATGAGAAGATCACAACCTATCTTTAGGATATTCCTTCCACTGTCATCATTACTGATGTCAGCTTGACCTCTCCTTAGCCCTGAAAATGTCTGCATTTTTGCTAACAGCTATACACCAAATATACAAAGCTCTCAGTTCTCAGATTACTTTTCTTGTCTGCTTAACTCTGTTCAAAGTCATTCTCCAGCTGCACGACAGACTGCTGCAGAAAGGTCTGTTCTGGATGGATTGAGCAAGTGCATCCCACCAATTTWGAGACTCATCTGGCTGCATCTATAGCTCTAAATGTGTTCCAGGAAACCTCTCTGAGCACTGCAAGTCATTTGTCAATGCTTGCATTTTTAAAAATGCTTTTTAGACAAAATTTTTCCTGAGTCAGCACAGCCCAGATTGTAATCCTAACGGGTGAGAACTATCCTCCAAGAACAGTCATTAACATGTACAGTTTCTTAATAGGAATACAGTCATGGGCCAGGAACTTGAACCTCGTTTTCCTTAATTCCAGGAGAAATCCTTAAGCATCTGGATATTGCTAATGTCAGCCAGAGTGCATATGAATTCCTCTTTTGATCTCCGTTTAACCTTATTAATATTTAATTATGTAGCTCATATAGAAACCCAACAGGAGTKAATGCAATGTGAGAATCCTCTGATCTGATGGTTTGGGAAAAGAATGGGATTATATCTTTCCTGCACAGCCATGCAGGATAGAGWCTTCAAAAATTTACTTTTGAAGTGCAAACTGTGTGTTCCATCAATGGGCTATCAGTTATTCCTGTCCGAGGTGTTTCATGCTGGGATATTTCTACTATGTCTACACAGAAGAATAGAAACAAAAGGAGATCAGGCTCAGAGTGCCAGATAAACCCAGCTTACAGAGCTTCCTATCATTTTGTATCCAGCACTGTCTACATCAACAGATATCTTCAATTTTGAGGTTGTCAGTGTCTGTGAACTCCTGTTCTCAGGTAACGACTTTTGTTTTGAACCACATTAGAATAAGCAATTTCTGAAACACAAGAATTCCACAGCTTATGTTTTACAGCAAAACAAGTTCTGCACAGCTGTTTTAATTATATGACTTGACTTTCAAAGATTGTCTATACACAAATCCCAATAGAAGTAGATTAAAATTGAATGCAAACCCAGGAATTTGTGAGTCTTTTGGCAAAACTGCAAYTGTATTCCATACAGGTGAAATACATACTTGCTGATGTGAAACATTAAACACCTTGCATCCAAAATTTCAGTCATACCAAGGAGTGATCTATGAAAAACAAACACACAGATGTGAAAAATAGTTATTTTTGTATTAGCTACACAAAAGTTACAAAATACCTGTGAAATATTCTGGCAAAGGTAACACAATATAAACCAGATTTTATGATAAAAAAAAAAAATACTTTCAGTAAAAAAAAGTTGTGTTAGAGCAGAAATGCATGCATCTCTTTAAAATAAGCAGTCATTTTCTATTCATTTTGTGGTTTAGCTGAAGGATCYCATCTTAGCCTGCATTAAGAAAAGGGCTGAAAAAAAACTCACTGTGACAAATATGAGTGCCCTTTACCAATCACTTCACATGCCTTTTTTGGAACAGTATTCATGTATTTTTAGTGGTTTAATATATTTTATCTGGTTATGTTTCATCTGCCTGTTTTTTTGCTTTGCAGTCCATGAAAAGATTTACAAATAGTCTATGTTATACATCTTCGGCAGTTCTTTTCATATTTTCATTTTGTAGCATTGGAGAATTAGAATAAGTGAGGGAGAACATAGCATATAATACATATTTTTCTGGRCTGAGATTGTCTGGAACTTCTTGGAATATACTGTGTTTAGGCTGTATTGTCATCTAACTGGAACATTCAATGACAAAATGCAAGAAGCATGTTCTGAAATTTGCATTGTTGCAAGACACTCCAGAAGGAATAAATAGTCAGTGGGATTAAGACCTGAGAAAACAAATCTCTATTATTTAGGAGATCATCAGTGAATTACTAAATGATATTTAGTGTTAAAGATGCAGATAAATATGATTTGTGAAGAGAAAACATTGATGATCAACTGGTAATTAAAGATTTTTTTTTTTAAATTTTGCAATCTAGTAAAGGTCTTTCAAATGGCTAACTCTGTAGTAAACATCTTTTAATTTTTAAATATGATTAAGAGCCACAAGAAATTCTACTGGAAAATTTTGAAATGAAACCTTTCACTTATATCTGAATCAAAATTTCTACTTAATTTCAAACTGAAAGCAGTTGTTACAACATCTAACACTTTACTTTGCCATTGTAGAATTTTTCAGGAAGATTATGTTTCATAGATATGCCATCGCCATTTCCAGCCGACTGTATACTGGTCCAGAATTTAATGTATATTAAATGGCAATGCACCTTGGGAAATACAGTTTAATCTGTAATATGAGACATTAAGGACACAGAAATAAAATTCCCATGAGGCACATCAATGGATCTGCAAATGTAGACAATTTCCAAGCACTGAAGTGTTAAAATACTTTTGTTCCTTGCAGTGTTATTCTGTTTTGACTTTTGCCTTCAATCTGGGTGAACATATATGGGGAATTTTTTTTTTTTTTTAATTCCATGCACAAATCTGCTTTATTTAAGTGACAAACACTTCTCTTCAAATACATGACCACAGAAGTTTACTAATCAGGAGCTGACACAYATTATGTTTCTCCTTTACTGCATTTAATTTTTCTGCACATATTCTTTCTCCATTCAAACAAATTCTGTACCTAATTTTCTATTTTTCCACTCTTCTTTCCTCTGTCTTTTCAAAATTCCCATTTCAGTGCATTCTCTGATAACTAATCTCAAGCCTCCTCCTCTGCTACCTCACTCCCTACAATTCAATTACTCTTTGCCAGCTACAAGTGCTGATGTCACTTTCTCAGCTTGGTTCAAGTTGAAATGTAGATTAATTGACATCCATTATTTGGAATAAAAGTACTAGAATATGCCAGTATATTTCCAGAGGAGATACAAAAACTCTGAGTTTTGGAATATCCAGATTTTTCCTACGAGGTGGCTTCGTTCTTTGAACAACATTTCAGTAATCTGCAGAATTAATCATTAATCTGCAAAATGTGTTCTTGCAAACCTCAGATTTAATGAGTGTTGATTTTTTAAAGAGTTAGAAAACTAGAAAGAGATATGGAACTGAATTATTTGAGCTCATATGTTTGTGATATATAGAATGCTAAGTATGCTAATGGCTCAACAGTACCAAGAGATACCTCCAACAGAATTCAGTGTGAGACTTATTAAGTTCAAAAGAACTGTTTCAGACTTTTTTATAGTTATTTAAAAAGTTACTTTTTGTTTAGATTTGAAAGATGATTATTGCTAAGATCATTTTATTTAAGAAATCTGCAAGTTTGTATAGTGTTACACCATGAAATGAAATGTGTCAAGTACTTAAAGCATCCAAATAATAAAATCCTGACAGTACTCTCACTAAATGGCAACTTCTCAAAGATAATAAGCTTCTTGTCATATTTTTTGATGAAAGAGTATGAAAAATGTGCTGTTCAAGAAATGAATCTCGCAAGTCCTCTCACTTTTTTAATTTTAAAAAGTGCTGGTGGCAGAATCCATAAATCTACAGGATCATATGGGGCAGCTACCATACACAGCAGTCTGAAAAAAAAAAATTAGTATTGATGTAAATGGCCATGTCTCTATTGGCATATAGGGAACATATTTATTCTTATAAGTGCAGAATTTTATCTCATGTCTTCATAACACCACAGGCTACCCTTAAGGAATGACACATTAATTTTTCACCTGTCATGAATATTTACTGATTTCCTGGAAGTCACAATGACAAGATATGATTCCATAAATCATTATTCCAATGGCTCCATTTTCAGCTGCACCACTGATAAAGTAACAAAAGTAAGCAGAATGAGAACTTAGACCGTGCAAGAGACTGAAATGGCCTTTCACCTTCAACATATTTATTTAGACCAAGTCTAGGATCTGAACATTCTGGAAGTTTATTTATTCCACAGAGCATTGAAATATTGTCTTTGTTTCTGATCTTTCATGTGCTCTCCCAGGTTAACACTCAGTAAGCAACCTGTCATTACTTGTAACCCAATTACATTCGTAATTGAAATTCTTGATTTTAAAAGAGAAAAAAAAAAGTACATCAGGAGCAGGAGGCCTCAATTTTCTTCAAAGCTGATGACTCAGGAATTGCAGAATAAAATATTTCAGAGAAATAAAATTAATGGGGAGAAGAGCTACATAGCAGAACAAATAAATAACCTCAAAGTTATGATATACATGCAGGGAACCATCAAGAAAATAGAACAGAATCCAAACTGGTCATCAAAGATATTCCTATACTCTTTTTGTTCAAGAAATGCAGAAATTAATGGAGAGTGTATCAATAAGACTGAGGCAGAAATAAAAATGTAAATCTAATCTAATGGCAAGAATTTGTACTCTTTCATTGAAAAAAAAATGGATTGCAAAGGAAAAAAAAAAGGAAAAATGGAGGGACAGAGGGAAAAAAATAGATATTATGCAAAATTTTTATTTCCTCCCCCCTCACATTTGTTGTGTTTCAACTTGGAGCAGTCACCAAACATCAAACCTTTTTCCAGAAAGACTCAGTTTTTCTTGAAGAATAAGGTGTTTTGTTTGCTTTAATTCATGGGGTAGCTAATGATCAGTTCAGAATTCCCATTCAGAAATAAGGGATTTTGTACTGAAGCAGTGAAATACATCAGTATGAGATATRAACATACTTCAGCATTCATTCAGCAAATCAAAACTCAAAAATTTATACAGGCAGATCTTTAAATATCAAAAGCTTAATTGGAGTATTCAGAAAACACAACTGTGCAGTGAGCAGTTTTGCTGGTGATGGATGATCAAAAAGAAGAAAGAAACTAAGCCCAAGRGGCAAAGGAATAAGGAAGATGTGTTCTCAGTAAAGAAGGACATTTTGTGCCTCTATATGGCCAATTGCTCTTTTAAGTGATGAATATGAAAAGAGATTGAGGTTAAGCATCATAGGGGTGTACTTTGGAAACATTCATATTCACAAGTGGAATGGAAAGAGATTGGAGCAAGAGTTCACTTCTCTCTGAAGAAGAAAGAAGGGACAAAATAATTTTTTGCTTGCTCAATGAGAGACCAAGACACTTCATTTCTCTGACATTCTTAGTGTTAGACCATTTTTGTTATGGATTTCTGAGATTTAGAGTTCTATTTTTGGTACAAGAAAGAAATCAGACAGTAGCATTTTTCCTCAGAAAAAAAGAACTTACGTTAAAAAGATCCAGTTTTTTTGTTTTGTTTTTTTTTTAACCATGTAAATGTACACATGTAGAAATGCTGTCTATTTCATATAATTACATTATTCCTTTGCAAAAGTGACATTAAAATGAAATAGTGATCAATGATCAAGAGTTCTGCTTACTTACAWTATTCTATGTATATTTCATTTCTTACTTATGTTTTTCTTACTAAAATTATTTTATTGCTGGTGCTGGACCACCATGGGCTTCCCCCTGACTTCAGTAATGTTGTAAATAAGAACAGTCATGTCTTCAAGGTGTTTAGGGCACTTGATGGTGTGAGAAACTCCTGGCCTTATGCAAAGCATTGTTAGTGTTAGTTGAATTACCGCWACACAAGGCTTAAACCATACTACAGTGAATCAACTTGAATGACTGAAAAAAATAGAAGTTACAAGTTGTCACTAAGTATGATCCAAGTGTATGTCTTTGTATAAAAAAGAAATTATTTGCTCTTTTTAGCACAGAATGCTTTGGGGCATTCCATCTAAACCAGTTTAATGACCAAGGCCCAATACCTCTCAAAGCACCATTTTTTGGGCCAAAAACACCACCTCATGCCTTTTATGACACGCTGAGTGGACATTGTGTGTGAGGTGGCAGAGAAACATCTGAGGGGGAAGGAGTGTGTTCCACATAAATTCAGGGATTAGAAGGCTGAGTGACCAATAAACACAGGAATCAATGGCTCTGCATCTCCTCTCTAAAACCAGCCCCAGGCACAAGATGCAGCCATGTACTCTTGTACAATTGACTGTACTATTTTAGTGCAAAATTTATGGGTTGCTAAATTTCTTCTGACTTAGAGGAAGGCACAAAGGGAAGTACCATTATCACTTGGACAATGCTGTGAAGGTTTTCTCTATCAGTAAAACACAGTTTATGAGGCCTCTGTGTGTGTGTGTGTGTGTGTGTGTAGTGTGTAGGACAGGGGTAATTTAGCCTGGTTTTGGGCATTAAATATTTCCCGCAGAACCTGCTCACAAGTTGCTGCTATTTGTGAGGCCCTTGGCGTGCAGCTTGATACAGCAGATCTTCCAACTGTACTTTAGATTTTTGGTAGAAATCTGAAATTATGTTAAGCACGATCAGACAAGGTTCAATTAAAGCAATCACATTCCTGGCAGTGCCCAACTGTCTCCAGCGCAGTGACGGTGCCGCGTCTCTGCCAGCTGTAATGGCATTCCAGSATTCACCCTCACAGCCCAGCTCAGACCTGCACGGCAACCACTCAGAAATGAAATGCATGTCTGTCTCTCCCTCTCCTTTTTTCATCTCTGCCTCATTTATCTCCATTTTAAGAGCCAATAATGAGATGAATTAAGTGGTGATGCCCTTTCATTTTTCCTCATTAGGGTTGCTGGCTATTTCAGCCTTACCTCTGCTGAAGAATTACTTCAGGGATGCAGCCATCTTGCAATTCCTCTTCATTAAACTGGAGGAAGTAAAAGTATGTAAAAATCGCATTGTCCCTGTTGTGTCAGCAGTCTGGATGAAGGATTTAATAGTTATAAATGGGCTGTCTCTTATAAAAATATCTCATATGGCATCATTGGTAAATACAACTTTACAGCATTGTGTATGCTTTGCTTTTCTTCATCATTTAGAATCTTTCCTAAAACATTAAGTTTGTCCACACTTACTGTGAGTGATGAAAGCTTCTTAATTTTCTCAGTTTTAAAAAGAGATAAGGGATATTAAYTTATTCAGCACTAGGAAGAATGAGAAACCTAAATGTATCTCTACACTTTTCTCACATTTGAATTCCATTTATGTTCCCAGCACATTTTTTTTCCAGACAGCACAGGAAGAGCCATCTGACTCACTYTGCTACATTTCTGCTGACACTACAGTTACACACAAGTATTCAAAGCCAAGTATTTTCCTCTGACAAAGATAGGATTTCRTCAAAATAGATATTTTGGAAATAATGTCTGTTTGGAGAACATTTTTCTACAACCTGAATGAAAAATAACATTTCGACTTTTCAAAGCAATGCTTTCAAAATCAAACCAGTAGTTTGGTTCAATATATCTCATATTATTTAGAGTGGGTTGCAGTAAAATGTTTAAAAGTATTAAAAGCTAAAAAATAATACGGTGTCAAAACACATGATTTTTTTTTTCCAATTGTTCAGTTTTAGTGTTATGGTGTTTCCGATGGAAATTCTAGCCCACATTCATTAATAAAAATATTTTATTTTAAAATAATCAGAAAAAAAAGATTTTCTGAGAAAATGCTTCAGTACTTTTGTAGCACAATCAGAAGTAGTGCAGTCATGTATTATACTCCACTGGGAAAAAATACATATAATTATTAATATTAGCTTTAAACTACAGCATGTTATGCTGCCAACATGAAAAGAAAATTTATGCTTGCTGTTCGGGCTAATAAAAAATTATTTTGGTGGTGTTGTTCTAATACAATGCAAAAGAAATTATTTTTGCAGCTATTAATTCTGAAGTCTTTAAATAGAAGTACAGAATGAAGAGGAATATAATGGAACCTAACATCTGCCATAATTAACCCAGTTGAATGTCATGACATATATTTGTGTTTAAAGTGCCTTTGTGTCTGCCSCTGCAGTTTTTTTCAAACCAAAACAAAGGGTGAGGATGATAGATAAAAAYCAATAAAATGTCCTTTGTCCCTTCAAAGAGATACCATGATCTTATTCATTATAGGAGTTGTAACAGGAGTTGAGGTGCAGAGCTAGCAGTGGGAGCTGCCTTGATTGTCCTGCTTGCAGTGCCAGTTGGGCAGAGCTGCTGCCTCAGTCTACRTCGAAGAGGAGAATTTACTCATCCTGAACCTCCCTGTCTCCCTGTTCCTCAGTGTCTGTGATAATAAGCAGACAAAACCATTCACAGCCTTATAGGGCATGACACAAGTCTCTGTAATTCTACACAGAGGACAGACTTTTCTGTCCATCAGTGTCACATCAGGAGAAAACAAGGCACTTGCTGTCATTACCAGGAAAGAACAGAGCAACACGTCAAGCCTGCATCCAAATGGATGCTGGAGCTCCACAAAGCTTAYACCACTAAACCCTGCCTTGTTCACCTAAACACGAGTCAGTGGCATTGGCTAGATGTGAACACAGAAGACAATTCCACTTTTACTGAGAAACATCTCAGAGAATGCACGTTCTGGCATTTTTAGGAGTTACTGCTGACCTCTGATGTCCTCATCCTCCATGATGCCTAATGGACACCGTGGATTGAGTTTAAAATAATGTGTTMATGACATACTGTTCATTTTACTACTTCAGGATTCATAGAGAATACCTTACCTTCCAGTATCTAACAGAAGCAAGAGAGATTAGAAAAGCGGTTCCATTCCAAAGGAAGAAAAATAAATCCAACCATTACTACTTTTCATTAATCTATACTGTGATTATAAATTATAGGACTGTTAAATACAGTTTGTCAGTATAATCCATTATTTCATACCAAACATTATTTGCATATTTTGATTTCTCATTTATAACCACCTATGCTCATTCTTCACTTTTATTTGAAGTGTAATTCATTTGAATGTCTATAACATGGATAAGAATCTAGTTTGAAATATAGACATACTTAAGCTTTATAAATTGGGACTAGAGCAGTAAAAAGAAACATCCAGCMTTTTCTTTTTTTCTGCAGGTGGACTCCAAAAACATGCAAAGAATTCACAGACTTCGGAGCAGTAAATATAGTCATTTTCTCTGAAACTAAAGGATGGTTAATGGCATTACAAGGCAAGCAATGCTGAGAACAATTTTACGAATGGCTGGCTTTTTTAGGTTGTTTTTTTATGATGCTAAATCTAGGCAACAGTATTAGTCATTAGCCTTGGCCACAGTCACAAAGAAACATAGACCCATAACTTCCTAAGTCTAAATTAGGATAACTACTTGCTCTTCAGAGCTACAATGCAGCAGCTGCTAAAACCAGGATGAATAAAAGTTCCTCAGGCACCCATGTTTCCATCTGTAAAGAGAGGGGGAAAAAAACATCAAAAAACCCAAAAAAAACCCCCACTAAACCAAAAAAAAAAAAAAAACCTGCACATGAGTCTTGATAAAGCTGAGCTCTTCGTTCTCATAAACAAAGCTAAGTATGTGAAGCATTTATTTCCTTAACTTGCCTGCAAAGCTGCTTTCAGCTCACACTCTTCAAAATGAGGGCTGCACAAAAGTAACACTTTCACACCTTATATGCCGGGTGGTCATCCCATAATGTGTTACAGGTCACACTCACGCACTTCTTCCAGACTTAAGCAGAAGACACAGCCCTGATGCCTGTGTTTTACTGGGAAAGTTCTCTTTGAGTTCWCGTTTCTAGATAACTTTAAGAGTACCAAAATCCTTACATTCTTTGCTCCCTTTGAGGTCACTTATTCCACATCTGTACTGTGCTACASTGACCCTGTTTTAAGCAGAGTAGTTTCCAGACTGGAATTATTTCAATTCTCTTATCATCGAGATCAACATAATTTCAGTTAATGTAGAAGCCCACAGCAAGCTTTTCAGGTCTCTTACTATTTTRTAGTAAGTCCATTTGCAGTAAATAAGAAGAAATAGATACCAACTGAGAACACTTCACCTCTTTCAAAGACGCAATTAAAACCTGATGAGACATGTTAATTTATGAAGGCACATATTTCTCCCAATTATAAACAAAAGCTGGCTGACTATCTTGGATCAAGATTATTCAATGACTTAAAACAGATGGAAAAAGACCCATCTATGGTTTGATTTTGAACTTCTTCTGGGCATTGCAATACTTCATTTTAAAGTGGTACCTGGCAGCTCTGACAAATTTATATGATCAAAGCAAGTACAAGCTGCACTTCAAAACATCAGACTGCACTAAGCCTAGCAACTGTAGGTGTGCTTCAGCTGAGTTTAACATGCACTGTTTCTGAAAATCCTTGCAGAAACCTATATGTAGGTGAAGAAAGTCCTAACACATGTTCCCACAGTTGCCTGTCCCTGTTACAAAACCTGTCATCACCTTCACAGTAGCAAGGAAATTGCATAGCAAAATATCCATGGAGGATGTTTCATAGACTTTTAAGGTTCTCATTTAGATGTTCAGCTGTTTCTGTGCTGTTAAACCTCCTTTCTGAAAGGCTTGCAATGCCCTGTAATGGGTTTGCAGCAGTAAATAAATAACTTCAYCCTTTTTAATGCGAAATTTAGCCCCACCATGCAGAAAATGTAGCCACTGTGTTTTTCTGCATCCTGTCAGAAAACATACAACAGAAGACTATTCAGCCACAGGCAATAAAAACTTCTGAAAGGGTTTTTATGTATGATAAAAAGATACCTCACATGCAGTTTAACATCATTACTATTTAATATTAGATACAATCTTTTGAGTGCAGTGCTTGACAGGATGAGCAATCCATTAAAAGAACTGGCTTTGCAAACTGAAATTCAATTTTAAAGGCTGCAGGTTGCTGATAGAAGTCAAAAATAAGTAAAAGAGCTTGACTCACACGTTCAGATTATTACAGCGTGTTTATTTAATTTCTTCAGCAGGTGCTGTGCTTGTGTTTTTGGCATTCTTCAGGCAAAGCACCTGCTTATGAAATGAAATAAATGCAATATGTCAGTAGCATGAGAGAGGCAAKCCTTCACTGGACTCTAACCAATGTGAAGAGACAACACTTATAATTTAAAGGATTTCTGCTACTTTACACATGGTTTTGACACCACAATAATATCTTCCCATACCACGACCCTCCATGTTGATTTACAAAATTGTGCATTCATATTTCTTCTGGAGAGATGGTAAAAAATTTGGGATTGAGTCCCAGAAGGGAACACTCTGCTGGTGGGTAAGRGTAAGAAACTGACATTCCCTGAAAGCAGGAGGCCCAAGTGTCTGAGGCCAGATCATGCTAAACATTTGTCCTGCCATGCAGCATGGCCAGATTGCCTGATGCAGAGAAAATGAAGGGAGGGGACTTCCCATAAACCTATAATTGATTTTTCTTAGGAAAATCTTGACATATAGAGCTCCCCTCCTTCCTTCCAGCCCAAACCATTCTTTCTTCACCATGAAGAAACTGTATAGCACTGTGGAAGGTCTGTGCCAAAGATTAGCTTAAATTCTGCTTCACACAAAGCAAAAATTTCTCCTTATCTGCACCTTCTAAAGCTGTTTAGAGTCAAGCCTTGACTATGGCAGATTGCAGGAATGTTTGAGGTTATCCAAACCATCCTCCAAGCTTACCATGACTCAACATGAGAGAAAGGATACTAACATAAATACACTCCTCTCCTCCTAAAAAGAAAATTATCTCTGGGGTGTTTCATTCCATAAAAAAAAACTATATAATGTAAAGGAATGTCCATAGCCATCAAAAGATGTTTAGAGCACACAAAATCTCAAAAACCACCTTGTGAAATTTCTTTTATATTTTATACAGATGAAAAGAAAGTAGACACTTTCTGGTCATGTCCAGGACCTGTCTATGCCAGGCACCATTGGTCTAATCCAGAGCTGGTGCCAATGCAGACTCCCCATCATGTCCCAAAACTCTGCAGTCAAGGAGCCCATGGCACCTCTGCAGAAAGGTGTCACCACGAAAGGAGCCCATGGCTTATGCTGAGCATGAGAAAAGGAAGGGAAGGAAAGGTGTTTCCATAAATATTTGTTATCTTTGTAGTCTGTTTGTGTGGGGTTTTGTATTTTTTTGTATACAAAAATCAATAATTAAGACTTTGTGTTAACTCGTGAAAAGTTCCCCAGAGTGAACTGTCTGCTCACTGTGTCTGTCTTTTTTTCCTGAAAGACTCCAAGAGGGGAATTACAGGTTACCCATTATTCTATCTGGTTCCAGACATGGCACAGGAACTCAAGCTAATTTGTAATTCCCCCATTTTGTCTGGTTTTGACACAGTTAAACTAAAAGCCTGCAGTGAACAGCTGATATAAACGCCAGCTCTTCCTCTCACTGAGCAGCACAAGGCAAGGAAGCAACTTTTCAGATTGTTTTCTAAACCTTAGGTGTTCATCTCATATAGTCAAATTAAGAAGTAAACAGAATCTAAACACATGGAAATAATGCATTTCCAAGACATAAATGTAAAGACTTCCTTATGAAGTATATATAGTTCACCTAACAACTGAATACATAAGTTTATATTCTGACTGGAATGTAGAGGGAGGATATTCAGCAGCCCTCTACATGAATTTTCCCCCTTAGATGAATGACTCAGAAATATATTAATTTTCTTATGTCACTTAGTGTACAACCATTTATTCTTTGATACTCAGTGTTCAGTACAGCACTATTAAAATTAAACTACATTAATTATGTAAATGTAATTATCAATGGCCCTTGAAATGACAAGAATTAAGCATTTTACCAAAATTCTGGAAAGGTAGGGCCCATTTATTTATATTCATTGCTATATAGTTAACATAAACAAGAWCAGACCTTAAAAGGAGTCTGCAGATATTGAGCTAACATAACTATTTACACTAATTTAAACAAAATTCTCAAACATACATGGAGTAAAATTACTAGGATTTGAATTTAATAAAGTGTACCTTTCCATCATTGTCTGTTTCAGGTCAAGAGATGATATTGTAAGTCAAGGTAGATGGGTGAACTCTATGCATACTGTCTCTGGACAAAAGTGGTTTTTCAAAGTCTTTTGTGAMTCACTATGCACCATTATGGTGATTWAAAAAGTGACACAGATCATTAGACCAACATATGAATTACTTGTTATGACCTTCTTAATAGTAAGAACTTTAGCCTATGGAGCGTGTCCTCAAATGTCAGGTGGAGTTCATTCAYCACAATAAGAATTCTGAAACTGTGTAAATAGATGCAAGGTAATTGCTCACCATAGTGATTATAWATGTTTGAAACAAAAGACTGCCAACAATTCCCAATCTTCATACCGAAGTATAGATTATGTTGAGGCCAAAGCATATAATTATTTTTGAATTCCATAATTACAGTATAATACTGAGTACTAGTGCAGGTGAAATAGAAACAGAGATATACAATTAACAGAGACATTAAWCCTTATATAGTTTATGTTACACTTAGGGAGAAAGAAACACCTAACAATCCAAAACACTCCACCCTTKCCAGTAAGTGCTAAGAGCACCAAACTTTTCTTACATGAGTACAGCATTATTCCACACTCTTAGCAACATTCATAAGCTAATGTTATCAAAACATTAAAGATGYTAAAATTATTTATTTTATTAATTGCAGCAAGAATGAGCAACTTGCACGTGTATTTTATGCACACAAATTTATCTGAAAACTGTGACTGCAACAGAAATGAAAGACACAATATTTAAGATATGATATTTACACATAGTATGAATATTTACTTGTAATTCCTCCAGGAACAGGACAATAATCATAGCTTTTAAATCTTGTGCATTAACAAAATGTACACATAGTTCTCAGAAACGGGTACTATTAGGAAGTGATACACTTTGCAAAAAACTGTCTTGTGTTTAAGGCAAAAAAATTTTTACAAATGCRGATAAAGAGATATTTGCCTTGTGAGTAATGCTATAGTGGCATCTGGACATCACCACCTTCTTAACACAGCACTGCAAGGAAAAAGTAACAATGGATTTGTACTTGATAATAAAGAAAACTAAGTTTTTAGAAAATTACATGTCTAATATGTAGTATGCTGAACCCAGCACCAGATAAATACACAAATGTAACCAGGACAACAATTGTCTAGATTGTAATGGGAATTATTTAGTTAGTGTGACAGTAAGTGACAATCTGAACAATACCAGACTATCTCGTAATACCATCTATGAGACTTGGTAGCCATCTTCAATGCATGTTATTCCTGAGCTAGAAAACTGGACAAGTTTGCACAGTTTTTAAGGAAAGATGTAAAACAGATGGACAGACCACAGCGTATAGCAACAAGAATTATCTTGAAAATTTTGTTCATTAGAAAGGGTTGAAGGAGTGCTGCCCAATTGAGAGAAGAAAAGACTGGAAGACGATGTATTTATAATAGACAGATAGATGATAGATAGATAGATGATAGATAGATAGATAGATAGATAGATAGATAGATAGATAGATAGATAGATAGATAGATAGATAGATAGATAATGAAGCCTAAGCCTGCAGCAAGAGAGATGCACTTTGGATGCTGGTAAAAGCTTTGCAAGAGTTAGGATGGTATAATACTAGAATCTTGTGCCCAGAGAGCTTGTAGGCTCATTAAAAATATTTCAGTCAGTTAAACAGACAATTGTAAGATATGATATAGCTGATCTTGCCTAAAGTGGATAACCTCTTCCAGCTCTTTTCCTCACAACTTCTTGTGTTTATTGGTAATAGCCCATGAAAGTTTAAAACTGTTTCACAAGATGGGTTCTTGCAATATTTTTCTTTCGGGGAAAACATTGTATAAAAATGGTAATATTTCTAAACTGTAGCTCACCTGATTCCTGTCTGATCTTCTAGCAGTCTCTGCACTAGTAAATAAAATTAGGCACATAATTTCCAGATAGTGAGGAAAAATTGCAYGTGTGATCAGCAGGTATTTGTACAGCTAATTCACTGGCTTACTCTAACAAGATCTCTGTTAGACTAACAGAACATAACATAAAGACTGCTGACCCTTGGGAYCCCCTAASCRTGCTCCTGGAGACAGGTCCAGYTAGTACTGGGCAGCACTGGSCAGCACTGGTCAGCACTGGTCAGCACTGGTCAGCACTGTGTCAGGGAAATGCCAGCAGTAAGTGTGTAAAACAGGACAGTGCACAAGCCAAAGCATGGCATTGGTTTGCTTATTTGAAAAGACCTAGGTCCACCTGGTTTAAAAACTGAAACTCTGGAAATGTTCCRAAGAACTGGAGGTGCCTTCTTATCAGGAGGAAGCCTCAAATGCTGCAATTATTGTATCAAGCGCAGAACTGCAAAAAGTCTCCATCAGTTATATAACAGCCTTGACTGTATTACTTTAGATGTTATGATGAGAAATGTGYTGCCCTTCAGCAGTTTAAGAGACTCAAGAAATGTAAAAAGATTGTTTTAGTAGTATTTTCTTGTCCATCAGCTTCAGCCCATTCTTTCCTGACCGAAGTTGCAGCTTGCAGGGSCTGAACTAACTTATAGGGTTTCTGCTTTTCTTTATTTCATTTGTGCATCAAGCACAAAATATACAGTGTTATAGTAAAAAAAAAGATGCAGTGATTTCCAAAGTTTGTTTCAAATTATTCCAAGGAACTCAACCTTTTTTTTTGAAAACTCATACACACCTTAAAAAGAAATAAAAATTATAATTTTTTACCTCAMAGTTATAACTCTGCATATGAATGGCATAAAACTTTGTTTTTACATTCAAATTATCCAGCATGGCTACATTCATTTTTGTCTTTGAAATACTCAAAGGTGTCAGTGACTCAATGTTTTTGATTATTTGAAAGTGGTTTTCTTTTCTGTCTAAAAGAACCACAAGCTTAGTAATAAAGAACAAATTCAATTTGAAAATTGTATATTTAAAGTGTATATAAATCTGTTTAAAGRAGATGGAAGTTAAATCCTGTTACTGTAATATTTATAATCAATTACATTTTCATGAAGTTAAAACAAACCTTTGAGCATTATATACTTGTTGTCTAAACATTCTCTCTTCTGTTTTCACCAGCAAATCTTCTTTTTTGTTATTATTTTTCTCTGAAATTCCCTTCTCACAGGATATGATAAGCTAAGCTATGTTGAACTCCATTAGCATTTGGGAAAAAGTTAATGTCTAAGAAACACTGAGTTTATCAGTCACAGTACTACTGTCATAATCATAGCTTAGGTGACTCCATTCCATATTTTTAAATTGGAGTGCCATTCGTTAGTGGCTGAAACAGCATGCTGACCTGATTAAGAAAAATTACTATAAAATGTAATTATTCCAGTTCTGCTTAAGTAAAATCCTTTCAGTTCTAGAAAATATTGCACTGTTGGTCTCCGGATTCTTTCATTGTTGTTAAGGAATTCATTTGCATTTCAAAACTGCTAAAGCCTTTTATTTTTTTACCTTTTGTGACAAAACTAGGCCACCAAGCGCAACTGCAATAGAAGGGGTTTATTTTTTAAATAAATAGAKCTGAGCTCAGACTGCAAGTTTCAGGTGTCATTGAACCAGCAATTGTTATTTGCTTCTCTGAACAGGAATACATGTCCTAGAACAATGATAACAGAAAAGCAGTAAAATATTTTGCCACAAGCCTCAGAAAAAATTCTGATGTTAGTTTTTGCTTGAAAAATCACAGTAAGACAAATGTTGCAGAGAGAGATTAATAGAATTATAGTTGTTTAAAAATAACCTGCTTTTAAGTAGCTGCTAACTATGTTCACGTGTAGCTTTAACTCTGACAGAATAGATAATAAAATATTTTGCTCCATATTCACAGAAATACATGGCAAATTACCTTGTAAAAATTTGTATCATTCAAGGAGTTAACAAAGAAGAAAATCATATCAAATTAAATCTGTGAATAAACAGGTAAGCAGAATAATGCAAACTCTTCAACTGATGAAAGTTATCATAACATGTAAAAATGAAAGATTTTGTGTTTAAAAAAAAAGAAAAAGTCGAATCTACTGGTGTTTTGGGAACTTGAAGTAGAGCAATTCTTTTATATTAGAAAGATCCTGTGACACAGGATTTCTGCTTCTGGTGAGTTGTGAACAAACCCAGGGGTGCCCAAGTGTCCTTGGAAAATTTTTGAGTTAAGGGCATGAAACAGTACAGTGATAAGCATCTTCCAGTCTTACAAAACTTTTTTTTTTTAACTAATTATTAAAGTAGAAGAAAAAAAATTAGCAAAGGAAGGTTACCAGGAGGCTTTTGTAGAAGCTCAGTACCTTGTAGAAACAAACTTTGGGGGTTTTTTTTGCCATTGATCTGTTTTTGGGAGTAGAGCAAAATGTTTCTTTTGTTTTTCAACAGGGAGCTTTAAACAGAAATAAATAGATGCATTAAAGTTCTTTAAATCAATTTAACATTATAATTGGGGATTTGAATGTTGGAAGATAAATGCTTAATAATTCAGGGGAAAAGAACCAGTGAAAGGATGAGTATATAGCAAATCATAGTATGTGCAAATAGGAAACAATTTATTGATTCAAGACAAGTAAATTAATGCCCCAATTATTATGTTTGCAGAATTCCGTGGTGAGCAGTTCTTCTCAATGTTAGACAACCCAAAATAATTCAGTTTTGCAGAGTAGGTTTTCTAAATAACTTGTGGGAATTTAACCATAACACTAAATAAGGTTAATGGGAGCCTTACAACTGATCCCTCTTCAACAGTATGTTAAAGATATTTACCTCTGAGAAAGGTTTTAAAGGTGTTTAGATCATGGCTTCAGAGTGATTAGATACTAATGTAAGGGTGACAATCTACCCTTGGGCACATATTCACATGTGACAGAGAACAGTGATTATTTACCCAAGTGCTGTCTCTGAGCTTCAGTCAAAAGGAAAGTTCCCCTTAACTTAYCTGGATAATAAATGTGTCTTTTTCTGTTGTGCTTCCAGCTTCACCTAAAATTTTAAAAATTGAACAACCTTTTTAATAAATACAAYTCATGTTTCTTAGGCAAAAAACTTTAGAAGATTAGAACTTCCAGAAGATGCCTCAACATGTCAGCAGTGAAAACAAAACTGTTATCAGGAGTGTTTTTAATGCAAAACCATAATATTTCTCCCATACACACAAATCCCAGACTGATTTATTCTTCAGTATAAAAACACTTTTATCAGACATGATTAAAAAAACCAAAAAGATGTAGTCAAATTCATATTAGAGAAAACAAAATCACAGCAGAAGTCCTCAAGATTAGAGGAAATAGGATTATATKATTCCAGTGCACTTTCAATATTTACAGGAAAGAGATATATAAAGCAAGCAGATTCAGAAAGTCCTCATTATTCAGCAGCATRTACATTCCTGGAAATTAAAGGAAAGTCATCACTTTTTCTTTTTGCACATTAAGGCCATCTTTCTTATCCTCTTTCATTAAAAGGAGCCAAATCAAGGCTCATATCAACATCATTTTTCTAACAAGACAGAGAAGGCACCAATATTTATTCTGGGTCAGTGCAGAAGTAAACAGCAGAGGAATCCTAAAAACAAACAAAACAACCCAAAACAAACAAACAAACAAAMAAACCCAAAARCAAYGGTAAAGCCAATAAGAAAAACACTAATTTCACATCACTGGCTGTCTTRTTTTTCTCYTTTTTGYTYATACCTGCACTGAATATTTGCTTTACCCAAAACAAGCCTCAAAGCAAACTGCACTTCAGACTCTGCATGCTCATCCAGGATGCATTTCTCAAGTAACAGACTTTGCCAGCTTTCTTAATTTTTCCAAGTGGGCCCATATTGTTCTCCCTCTGAGGGTACCTGTAAATCTGCTTTGTCTCTTAGAAATGTCCAAAGTCCTTTTTAAACAGGCTTGTCAACAACTGTATATCACACAGAGCTCAAGAAAGCTGCAGAGGGGCCCAAGACACACATTTTCCTCCCTTGCAGGTTCCTCTTTGACACCTKTGGGCAGTTACATCCAGCACAGCAGAGCCTGGTTTTGTGGGAATACAGGGCTGTTCTGTGTTGCTTTTTAATAGACATCTCATAATGGATTCACCACTAACCATTCCCACATTTGTTAGATACACATACTGACAAAAATGAGTAGAGCTTAAAAAAAAAAAAAAAAGTGGTTTTTTTTTTTCCTTTTGAATCTAACTTTGGAAGTTTAAGGCTTGATAGTTTGTGCAGACTACGCAAGGGTTATACCCCTATGCAACATGGGCTTTTTTTTTTTCTTTTCTTCCCATAAAACCCTTGACAATTCTTTGACACCACTCTTATGGTCCATTCATGCTTTCTCCCTCTCTTGCACAAATATGCACACACAGAGTCTGGTTTGAATTAACTCAATGCATTAAGGAAAGGAAATGGMAAATGGAGGAGAGTTCCTGATACTTGTGACTAAACAGAATCCATATAACWTGCCAGCAATGGATGTTTACAACCACACAGGGATGACAGCTTTACCAACAACRTAATTGCTTGGAATGCAAGCTACTGTTTCATCTTCTAATTAAATATTTGATTTCTAAAATTGCTGAAGTGTTGCCATCAATGATTTTCAGAGAGACTGAGATTCATCTTTTCAACCAGGGGACTCCTGACTGAGTAGAATAAGGTAATAGCACGTGTCTTGTAACCACCAAACCATGTATCYATCACTGTATTTGTGCCTTCCTAACTGCAAAGCAATGGACTAAGTGAGAGGCATAAATATTCCTATCATAGAGAAACACAGAAAAAATGAGGGGTCGAGTGGTCACAAATCAATASTCCCAGAGACAAACAATTGCTCTAGAGGTGCACGTTGTATTAATGAAGAGTGAATATTGATTTAGTTAATAGCACTGTTCCAGTAAACTTTCATAAGCATCCGTGACCCTGGTTTGTGAACTCTGCCAKGAAGGCAGATCCCATTATCTGTATGGATTCCTGTTCATTTGTAGAGGGTTTCTTCCATAAAAAGTATTTTAAAGGGAGTAAAGATGACTAACAGAAAGGTTTTGAATTGTTACAATGTGAACTTTTATCAGACCATTAAGCTTTACTTCTCCSCACAGCTTCTAGGAATCTACAAACYTCAACYTATTCGAAGTCCAGYCCTGAATTTGCAAGKRTATCYRGGTAAACAGACTGATATTTCAGATATTTCCCTGAAGAGTCTTTGGAAACTGGTTACTTTTTCTGCTTGCATASTCAGAGTTCATAACTTTACCTTTTCAAGACAGTCTGTATTCTATTTCACACATCATTTGAATTCATAAAAAAATAAATTAGACTAGAAATAGTGAAGATTTGGGTTTTATTGTCATGGGCTTTTTCCCCTCTAGCATGAAACTGAGGAGTCCCTCAAAAATTTCTTCAGGTTTACTGAGAAAGGAAAGGAAGGCTGCAGAACTAATGGCTTTACAAATATTACTAAAGTACAGTTGTTTGATTATTAAAACAAAGCTAATATTGTCCATGAAGTCTTTTAAATAAAACCAGCTGAATGAAGATGTTTTAAATATAGATCTCAACATTACAGTCCAACTATACAGTTATAAATACCTGTTACAATTTGGATTATTAAAAGCCAGGATAAAAAAAAAAGAAGAAAAGATCTTTTAATTTATGCCAGCTTCTGATAATACATTTTTTAAGAGTATGAATGCATATATAATATTCTGAATCTTTTAAATCTTGATGTATTATCAATCCCACCCTTTCTTTCCAAGTGTCCACTTCTAATCAGTAATGTCTTTGCTTCTATTCAAGCAGTCCAGGTGCACAGAAAATCCAGTTTTCCCAAGCTGTCTGTCAACAGACTGTTTTCCAACACAATCTTAGTGCTCCTGATTAGCTTATACAGTATTATTTATGTTTTATTCAGTACAAAAAAAAAGGTACCTACAGGTGAGGTAAGTGTTTAAAATCGAACACAGTTGCAGTCAATATAACCAGCAGACCAGCCACTTGGGTGCAATTGTGTTATTTAAATATAAGCACTGGCATACCATCACTTCTGGCAGGCTTTAGGGTGTACAAAACCCAGGAATCAGCAGAGAAGACACAGAACTAAGGAGTGACCTGGGTCCCCAGGTCTGGATGAGCAGCAACCAGGATAGACACTGMAGGCTGTCTGTCTCCAGTATCACCAGACAACTCCAATTAGGAAAAGGAATCAATGCCCCTTTTATCTTCAGTCCAGAGGGGCTGATTTTTTAACAGGTGTTATTTTTTAAGTTGATATTGAGTCAACCATGTAATACTTCAGAACCAGAACACTCTCCAGTGAATCTTGAAATCTGTTGAATTTGTGTTATCTAGTCCTGTTTTTTGCATAGTCACTGGTGGATAATCAGAAGGTCAAACCTCAGCTACTTCTCCACATTTCAGCTGAGAGCAGTGCAGAATGTACCCAATTTCCCACTCTGGGACACAGAGAAATTCCCCTAAAAAGAGTGCTATCAGCAGGGGCACATCACCTTTCTTCCCCCACAAAACCAGGAATGTCCCTCCATTATCCTACAGGAATTCTGAAGGGGAACTTGAAGGGCAATTATTGCACCATTGAAAGCATATCCTAACACACAGAGAGATAATAGTCCCACCCTGCTTTTAAATCCAGATAAACCTTGAGTCCCTCTGCAGTTCTTCTAGAAGYGACAAATACTTCAAAAACAAAAACCCTAAAACTGAGTTGAYTTCAGAYGTAAATCAGCCTCTTTGAGATGGTTATATCYCTTCAGTGACTTCAATGAAGTTTTGGCAGTCATGTCCTCATTTATTGCCTTCAGCTAGGTAGGATAAATTTAACCCTCTTAACTATAAGAAAGTCAAAGATAATAGAGGATAATTACATTTTCTTATTTCTCCTCCCCCAAGCCTGCTAGAATCTTATTTTCAAGGTGCCTGTTAACATATTTTAAGATGGAGAATAAGTTTCTGACAGACACCTGTCTAGTTTTGACACAGCCTTCTCATCTTCATAGTTCAATGGAAGCTAAGTAGACACAGAGCAGGTTGTCAGTCTTTTGACAAAATGTTTTGCCCATAAGCCTCCAAAGATGCTTCTGATGATTATTCTAAAAGAATTTCAATTCTGTAGCAAAAAAAAAATATTTTTACTCATAAAAACCATATATTTGGAGGGTTTTGTCTTGTCTCAGGAAAAATACTCCAAATAAATATGCATATCTATTAATTATTTATTAAACAAAGTCATTTCATGCATAAGGGGTTTTTTTATAATACTGAAGTATCTACATATATAACTACTCTGACTTCAAATATGGAATTTCCTACAATTTTTCTTTAGAGGCAAGTCTATGGTCTAGCAGAAYTTACCCAGATGATGGATACTTGTCCCTATATACATACAGCAAAGTAGGAATTAAACTGTTCTTTATAGAGTACCCCAGAGCTGATAGTTAAATGCAACATTTTGAAAAGCATTTGGCTGCTGTGATGTGTCAGAAAGGTTTTCCCTCTGAAAAAGGTTTCAGTGATATAAGTTACACATAAAGTTGGAAGGAGAAAAACAACTGAAAATGTTTATGCATGCCCAAGACATATTTTTGTTTGAAGATTCCGAAAGTCTGTGTTTTAATTCTAATGAAGAATGAAGCTGGTTTTATTATTCTTTCAGAAAGATTTTTGGAGATGAGTCTATTAATACATAGTCAAACTAATTCTTCCTGGTTTTACTATGGAATTTAGTATAACTGTACCAAGAATATRTTTGTCTGAGTTTGCTATTTTCAATGAAGCAAACTAGGACAATTAAGAGGGAAACTTCTCAATAACTATGTATATCCCTGATCTTACTTTTTTTTCTTCTTCTTTCTTTTATTTTCTTTTTTTTTTTTTTTTTTTTTTGTGAAATTGCCTGTTGTTTCACATTTCACTTTTGTACACTTAATACAGTCAAGAAAAATATTTTCCAACGCACTGGTTTTATACATATTAGGGAAATATCTCCCTGAAAGATTTTATGTTATTTAGATGGTATCATTTTATATCAAGTAAGTACAGATGTGCTATTTTTAAATTACTTTGAATTTTTTCTGGAAATCTAAGTACTATCATTTAAAAAAGAGTGCTTTCTTTAACCAAAACACAGCTTTGTATTGAAGTATCTTGCATTGCTGTTATTTAGAGTGTGTGTTAGTGCACATTATTCTCTTAAATATTTTTTAATGCTCATACACAGATTTTGTTAAAGAAAATAGAAAAMGGGAAGTACCATGTACCATGAAAAAGAAAAAATAACAGGATCATCCTCTTTTTGGATGGCAGAAAAAAGATGTTAAGAATTGTCATTTCCTTTAAAGACTTAGCAAAGCTATTGTCTGTCAGTGAGGTTATTTAAGATAATAAAAAACAAYTATTAATAAATTATATATTAAACTTGAGAAGGCAGGCCCAATATTTTCTAATAGCATTGTATCAATAAAAATAACGAAAAAAAACAATTTTTTTACCAAGTTTGAAATCCTGTGTTCCTCAAGTAGCTCTTAAAGTTTGTTCTCTCTGCTTGTAAGAACACTTTAAAAGGTCTGAAGGATCTCCAACAGGAAAAGCAATGGACCAAGCAGATAGTACAAGGGATACTGTGCAAGACTTGAACTAAAACATAATTTGTCCTGTCATCAGTACAGAATGAGGGACAGAAGGGATATTCTGCAGGCACTAAAACGTTTTTCCATCCCTGTGTGTATGTGACTTTCAAGTGATCCATCTGTAGGTTGCTACAGTACACAAGCAGTGCAATCTCCACAACCATTATTTCCTTACTTATAATACCTAATAAAGTATCCAGGGTCAAGAGGGGGAAGTAGGGTTGGCAAAAAACAGAGAGTCAGAATATAGAAAAAGCATCAAAGTTCCCTGCTTCAACTGTTTCAATTCCTCTGCCTCCCAAGATTGGCTCTCTCCCAAAGCTGCATATGTGTGTCCTCTAATAACTCTGCTGTGAATAGAAGGGAAATGACCCCAACTATTCATTTCTTCAACCTTTAGAATACCAGGCCCCATATAATTTACTTTTTGCTTCTTTTCAGAATATTTCTTTGTTGTATGGAACATACCTGAATGCATGATACCTCATGAATTGTGATTAGAACTGTCATTACAAGCCTGACTGAACACTTGCTGCCAAGTAGACTTGCCTASACTTGCAAATTCTTTATACAAGAAGGAGAGAGAAAAGGAAAAAAAACAACCCAGGACTATTTACCATTTAGGAAAGAATAAAAATAAGCAAGCCTGATTCTACTGTATGTTTTTATTTAACATGACCTTCCTTTTATTTAGCCGAGACTGATCTTTGATTATTTCAAAAAAATGTCCCTGATTCACAATAGATTAATTTAATTATTCATAGATTTTACAAATAACAGGCCAGCGTTCACTTTATCCAGTCTTCAAAATTTTCAGGAAAATAAAATTTAAAAACAAACAAACAAACAAACAAACAAAACCAAAAACAAATTAAAAAACCCAAACAAACAACAAAAAAAAGACCTCCTCAAAACTATTGGATGTCATTTCTTCCTATGTTTAGAGACACCTTCAGAGAATTCCAGCAGCTCATTGTGGTGGGATTTCCCTCTCCATAGGCTATGCTGAGCAACCGTTTCCAGAACAGTTACTCTCTTCTGCATTGTGGATGCTAGCATGTTAGCAGGGAAGGAATTTGAATTTACAGATAGCTTCACCTGGGGGAAAAAAAAAAAAAAAAAAAAAAAAAAAAAAAAAAAAAAAAAAAAAAAAAAAGGGATGAAATATAATTGGGATCATTCATGCTCAACAAATTTTATTTGTAAATGTGCAAAGCTGGTCAGTTTAAATTTCCATGGAAATTACTTATGAAAGACAGTGGCAATTACAGACTGAGAGGCTGGACTAGTCCACAAAGAAGGTTTCCTTGTTTTTTTCCAACAACCATGTTTCAATCACATTTTAAAATTAGATAAATGGGCATAGAGATTACTAAACCCCCTTAGTAATGTTTAAAATGYTATTTAAAATGAAACTAACAAAATGACCGTAGGGAAACCAAACAGAATGAGAAAATTCCCTTAAAATATTTTGCTAGAGACAATAATTTATAATTATAACAGAGGATAACCTGCTCTAAAGAAGCTTTATTACCATGGCAAGTATGAATGCTTTCTCTTCAAATCCATAATGACAGCATTAGGTCAGTGTTYGTAATTCTTAGAGATGAACTTTGAAAAAAAAAACCAAACCCAAAAAACCCAAATGACAACTAAGTGCAGTGAAACTAATTTCTTTCTTTTAAATTTCCTCTTTGATATTTTTCCTTTTTCAACAATCACCTGATTTATATATCCCTAACTGTGTATTTTCCAGCATTGCTGTGAGATTGTGACCTGAGGCAGCTGGAAACAATATTTTTACCTGTCTCATTCCAAGTTTGATCTTTCCAGCACAGCAAAGCACAGGATGTAAGATTGTAAATCTGCAGGAGGAAAGCTGAAAGTATCATTCAACACTAGGAAGACAAAAATAATTTTCTGCGTTAAATTTCTGCATCTCTCTGCTTTGTGCACGTTCATATTGGTGTCTTTAACAAAAAAAATACTCCAAGAAGTGCAGCAACAGTAACACATTCAGTCCACTAAAACCTTTTCTCTTTCAGACAAAGGGAAGGAAAAGGATCTGCCTATAAAAGTATCTTAAATACTGTGATAATAAGTTTCTCTGATAAACAGTACTGCCATATAAAGGGCTGGCACAGCTAAACCAATGACAGGAATGCTGGTGAAAGGACCGCCTTATTTCACACTCTACACTTCAAAGCAGAAGATTTAAATATTCGACATTATTTGCAAAGGGAGTAAGTAGAGGAAGATGAACCTGCCGAGTTAGACAAGCTGCCACAATCTGGGTTAACCCTTTACAACAGTTTTAGTAAGAGAGATGTACTAGCAACTTATACACTCTCTTGTTTTCTATTGACAGTACTGCAATGAAGTTGATTTCAGCTCTTATTCTGTAGGCATTTGCATAGAGTTTGCATGGCCAAGCTTTGGTAGCAGGGAAGGCTACAGGAGTGGCTTCTGTGAGAAGCAAACCCAAGCCAGCATTATAACTCAGATTCATCGCCATCTTTCTGTACCTTATCAGAAAAGATGCTGCAGCTGGAACCCACAAAAATGATTAACATTGCTGGTCTGAAATTTCCACTGGGACAAATTCACCTTCAGCAACCCTTTGAAAAATGCACTTCAATGTCATCTGATCTAAAGCTACCTAAGCAGTCCACAAATATTTCTTATTCTTGGCTGCATGCTGAGGAACACTGTGATTTCAGAGCCTTGCTTTCCTCTTCAAGTTCAAACATAGTGCAATGCTTAATGGTTGTTATCTCTGGAACAGCTACTTTCACATAGTATATTTTCATCAGTTTCTCTCAGGTGAGTCCCATAGAGCTTAAATTTACACTCATCCATTGTTGTAGATCATTAAAATCTTTGGTCATTAACTTGTTGCCTCCAGAGATTCTATTRAACTGTTTTTCAAGTGCTGGGACTTATCCTCCAGACCTTTAAAATCAGAAGCCCCTTCTGAGAATAGAATTCTGCCAGACAATGAGGGTTTCAGCTGTTTAAGTTACTGCCTCAGCTGACAGTGCTTGCCAGTAGGCATTGTGACTAGGTCAAGTAAGCAAGAAATCACTGCAAAATAATCTGACTCTCAAGAATAAACTTTGTCTTTTCTTTTCTTTAGCAGAAAGAAAAGGTCTGAGCCCTGAGATAATAAGACCCCTCAGTTATTTCTGGCTGTTGCTTGCCCATTTTTTTTATCAAAAACTTAGTCTTTAGTGTGAAAGCAGTTTTGAAGAATAGGTTAACAGGGAAGAATAAATATCTTCTATTGGGAAAACAAACATGGAGGAAAACAGAAAWAGTTTWTGGACTCAMGAATGCCTTGGTGTTTAGCAGATCAGAAAAATGAAAAAGAAGAGTCACTTTTTTAAGTAAAATGAAATTATGTTAATCAAATAGATGTTGCCATCAAAACCAGAAAGGTAAGTAGCTGTTAGCTCATATGAAGCAGAGGCAGAAAAAGGGTTTTAGCATCTGTATTAAAGGAATGGGCTAGCTGGAAAACTGTACAGGCCATTAAATCAATGTCTTTCTTGAGTCTTTTCTTTTTAGCAGAAAGTAGAGTTATGAATTTTAGTCAATGGGTTCATCTTTTGAAGGTAGTCTGTAGGACTCCTTAGAGGATCAGGAATGAGCAGTCAAAAACAAAACAAGAAATATTGTCCTACTGTTAAGTGGCTGTTTCTATCCTTTACAGATCGCCTGAGCAAGCTCATTTTATCACACAGCACTCATGTTGCATTCACATGGGGCATTTGTTACATCAAATGAAGCACACCACAGATTGGGTTGAAAAAGTCTAGGACCTATAGATTTTAATGGTTTTATTTTAAGGAGTGTTATTTGTAGTAACTGGGGTGAGTGTTTGCATTACTCTGGCACTGTTTAGTTCCATTTCACTTCTGTGGGTATATGTGTGTTTATTTCTGAATATATGATTAACAAGGCAGGGGATGGTTCAAAAATTATAGAAGGAGTCATCATCTGAAACTATGTAAGAAAGAATCTGCAAACAGCGTTTTCAGTTTTTGGTTAATTGCTCTGTAGTCTGGAATGGGATGTTCTTCCCAAAGGTGCACAGTTTACAGCGGTTTCTTGCACTTATGTAGATAAAACTCTCTTTGGCAAACAAATGTCTTGTACTTTATGCATCTTTTAAAGTCAAACTGGAAGATGTTACTTTTGAATGATAAATTATTTACTTACAGTAGAGTGTTATCCTGAGTGATTTAGATTTTTTTTTTTTTTTTTAATGCTGGTAAGTAATTTTAAAAGCAGAAAATCCCATTTTTAGCATGATTGAAAGTGAAACTCATTCCATTATGGAGATTCTACAGAAAACACATCTGTATCCATTAAACTTAGTTTCTGCTAGTAGAGCAACTGAGTTTCTGCTTGACAAAGCAGAGTTATTAGCAGGCTAATGAGAGATTACAACAGTCTTTACACCTTACCAGATTATAACAGCTTCCCAAATGTTCTCTGTGCATTAGCATTTCATAGAAAGAAACAACGGATATTAATGGAAAATAAATCCGATAATCACACAAAGGATCCTTTCAAATGATCAGAGGCAAAGAGGAAGTGTTGAAAAAAGTTATTAATAATCAAAGCACTTAGTTTAATCATGAGAAAAAAAAATGGATTTGGAAAGATAGACAAATTTTAGGAGAAATAGTAAACAAGATTTTTACATGCTCCATTCTGTCTAAATCAATGCATCCTACAATAAATATTTATAATTATGTGGGGTTTCTAGCTACAAAATTAACAAAGTCCAAAAATTATTAAATCAGTCTTAATGAATTTTATGACATAAATTTGTATGAAGCTAGTTACAGATAGGTTTTAAGAGTACTTGCTTTCATGTCCTGGAAGTTAAAAGTTCAACAAATCATACCTTACAGAATAAAAAGCCATAAAACAAAACAAATATCCCCCCACCAAACCAATCAAAAAAAAGTATCAAAAATTTAAAAATGGTGAATGATTTTGTAGTTCTGCTTTGYTTGTGTGTGTGGTTATATTTTTACCTATTAAACTGTTTTAAACTGTGGAGGCTTCTGTTACCCTTCTCACTTCCTCATCCCACTGGGGAGGGCAGTGAGTGAGCAGCTCTGAGGGGCTCAGCTGCCTGCCAAGGCTAATCCTTAACAGAACCCCAAAAAAATAAGAACAAAAGAGATGTCTCTTCGTGGTGAGTGAACACAATCAGATGGCAGGGTGATGGAAACAATGACCTAAATTGTCAAAGTTTTCAGGTATTTAGGGTTTTTAGGTTATCTAGGTGATGCAAAATGGACACAGAAGTCACCCACAGAGCGCATTCAGAGCAGAGAGGCACCTGAGGGAAAATTTACATCAGTGTTTCCAAACAGATCTGAGCTATTCTTTTTGCTAGTATGCATCATGTTTCCTCAGAACTCAAAATGAGTTTGTATTTCTAAATACATTATTTTTCAAAAGAATGCTGCAAACACCAGAATGAACAGATATATTCCTTTCAGTAAAACTTGTAAAATTTTTGTCATTTATCCAAGACAGGGAAACAAGTGAAGTTCCCACTCTGAATTCAAGTTCACCTTCCTGCAGAGGACCTTGACATATACATGACAGACTTGTACATTAGGACTGGGAAATATTACTGTTACAGGTTGATAGGCATGTTTCACATTCCTATGAAATCCAACAGGTTGAATCCTACTAAATTTTTGGGTTTTTGCTTAAAATTTATAAATATCAAGAAGGAAAGCAAGTCTGAGGTCCAGGTAAATCTAGAGCATATATTTTTTTCCTCAGTAACTTTGGAAATAAGGTTTAATTATGTGCTTTTATACTAAAATATTATGTGAGGTGCTGCATTGAGCTGGGCTTTAGAACAGCCAACACTGAAGAATTATTAAGATTCTGTACACTGTTTTGCAGTGTACCCATTATTTCTCTTCAAGATTAAAAAAAAAAAAAAAAAAAAAAAAAAAAAGTTTAAACAAGACTTGATCCTGGACACTCCTCCCCAAAGCCAAACTCTGAACTCTGCTTAACATTTTTCCATGGCTCTACCCCAGGAGGCATTATATCCTCAAATATTCCCCATGACCTTCTGACAAACTGTAGTGAATACCTCACTTATCTCCAGTCCCATCCTATAGCACACTCATATTATGAGGAGTGGTGTCCTTATATTTTTTCAGGCATTTACAGATGAAAAACAACATCGAAAATGATCTATATCTTCAGCACAGGGGGCATATAGTATGAGGCAAGAAGAGAGACAAGGTCATGGTTTTTTATTTTAGCAATTGGCTGCATGGAGGCTGTGCACACATTAAGCAGTGTGAGCACAAGCCACTGGGCAGCATCTGGACTTTCAACATCTCTAGATCCAGTGCCTTGAGAAACATAGATGTAGCCATCATGTCCCAAGTGTGATCAAAGTCACAAGTGTACATTTGTTTTCAATCATTTAGCCCCTGTTCTCTTATGTTAGCACTATTTATCAAGGGGACAGCATGACTTCGAAATCTGTATCAAAAATAAGTTTAAAGCTTTTATAAAACAGTAGGATTCTAACCTAACCTTGCTAACATCTCGAACATGAGGGTTTTTAAATAAGTCCTGTGATGTTACAGGCAAAAAGGTTTCTCTTTAAGCCAATTAGTTCTCAATTTCAGTTGAGGTCCTGGAGTCTGTGAACTTTGCACACAATGTGCTGCCCTTGCAAGACCCCAAAAAAAAATTCATTCTGTGGAAAGAATGAAGATGCTGACAGCATTTTTTATGTTCTGAGGAAATATTTTCAAGTCAGAGAATACAAATTTCATCTCTGATACTCAAGTACTGTCTTAAAAAATAATATCTAAATATGAATTTGTGATGTCCTAAAAGTCGGTTAAATAGAACTGCTCTTGGTAAACTTGGTAAAATGTACTGTTAAATAACAGCTTTCACTTTTTTTTTCCCCTGGGCATAAAGGTATTTTCATCACAGAAAATTCTTTCAACATACCAGAGTTCATTATATATTGAACCAGCAACATTTTTATTATTTTGCATAAATTGTGAGAAACTATTAACATGAAAAAGGTGTTGCATTCAACATTTAAAAAGCTTTCAGATGCTTAGTCAGTATGAACTGATGTCATACAGTGCCACTGAACCCTACAGTTTTTAGGTTCTCTTACTTTAAAAGCCAACCTCCACTCAGGCGCAGTGATTATCCTTTTCAAAGACTGCACATTACAGACCTCACATATGAAGCTGTTCTTCCCAATTTCATGCAGAAACTTGAGTCACATGTGACATTTTCAAGATGACAGTCCCATTTCAGGGAGAAAAAAATGCCCCAAAATACATGACTTCATAACTATGGCTTTGTTTCAATTGTGTTACTGATCTGATGTGAATGAAAGCTTCTCTATTTCTTACAAAGAAAGAGTATTGACAGCTTTATGTGAGATTAGGCTCTCACAACAGTTGCTTTTGCATTTTCTTACAACTCCAGCCTGAAAGGAAACAAAAGTTTTAGCATTTAGTCTCTTCCAAGCAGCTATTACCAGTCCCATCTGGAACCAGGCAGTTCATTTTTGGAAAGAACCAGCAAGTATAAAGGCTAAAGAAGACCAGGGCTCTGACTGTCACCCCATGGGTAAGTGACATGGCACGACTACCAATACATACAGGGAAAATTTCACCACCAAAAGAGGTAGCTACATCCCATAAACTGCCTGTTGGGTGTGGTCCATGGCTCACACTGACTTCTAAATTGCATTTGTGTGATATCTTTAACACTACTAGTCGGCATGGATAAAAAACAATTGCATCTTTTAGACAGAGACTGCACAAGAGCCAGGTCCTGGTCTCAGATAATTTAACAGTTCATAGATGTGGATACCAGATGACTCAGGACCACTGCACACACTGAAAAAAGAGCATGTGCTTTTGCATCTCGTTATCCAATGACACCTCAATTTGGATGATTTGGTGGAATTACATTTTTTACTACTTCTTTTTGTTTGAACAAAAAGCCAAGGGGTGTAAGATGCTCTCCATTAGTGTTTCTGTGAATGACCTGAATGAAAACAGGCAGTACTTTTATAAGCTTGAAGGAGGACCCCAGGCTAGACCAGCCTGCAAGTGCATTAGAGGATGGCATTAGAATTCAGAATTACGCTGAAAAAAATCAGAGAAGTGGCCTGAAAATTTAAGATTAAATCCAATAAACACCAGCGTTAGATTTTACTACTAGGAAGAAATAATCAACGACACAAACATTGTGTGGAAAATGACTGCAAAATGTTTTCTGTTTAGAAAAACATAAAGTGAAGATGAAGTATACTATTCTTTCTAAAAAAAAAAAGATAAAACCTTACAGATCTTAAATCTCTGGTTATTTATACTGAGGTGCCTTTAAAAATTTTTGATATGTGGTTGTTTAAAGATGTTGCTCTTGTGTCATTAATTATCGGTGGGTGACAAGCTACTGCTGCCCTAGATAAAATGTAATTTTTGCCAGTGTTTGGGATTTAAAAGCAGCTTTAAAGCTCCCTGACTCAAACATTTAACCTGATTTATGGGCTGTGCTTAGAGAGTACCAAGGCTAAGTCTCACTAAGATCACTTTAAATTACTTTTAAAATTAAGTAAAGAATCAAATATAACTACTAAACACATTTTGAAATATTAATTATGAATTTTAGGTGAAGGGAATAAACAAGAAATAATTTAATCTGTGACATATAATAAATCCCAAAATGTATCCTTCCTGAAGGCATTTGCTAAATAAACACTTGTTTTTAAGTCACAAAGGAACCAAAGTTGAAATCATTAGTCACTGAGTCAGAAGTTATTTATTAAAACTTTTTTTTTGGCAGACACCTGTTAAAAATAAACATTTCTAAAGGTTGTATACATTGAGAGAAAAGTAAAGTACCTAATGGGAAAGGGAAGAAAAAATCTTTATGTTTGGCCTGCAATGTTTGTTAATGAGATAAAACTACTTAAGATCTATCACAAGTGCCAAGCTGACGTAAAATATGTTTTAAGTTCATATAAACTTATAACATTTCTCTCCACATATTGCACAGCTGCAAAAACTGAGACATAAGAAAAAACATTACACTTCTGTAGACAAATTACCTGTTACCTCCTAGGTACAGATTCCTCATGTTCTTTTCAAGCAGAAAGTCCTTCTGTGCACTGCAGAACATAAATATCATGTATATATTTGGTATCTATGCAAAAAAAGGACCTAATCATGCTGACCTCTCTTTACTGACAATCTCATCAGTGCAGAACAAGATAAGTCAGGAAGACCTTCTGGAAGTGCAAATATTACCACTTCTTCAGGAAGTATTTAACCTTATCAGTAGTTCTGTACAATTTAAGAACTACAGGACCATGTATCAGTTTGTTATTGTAAAGTGGGTTTTTTGCTAGTAAGTGGTGCATATATCAGATACATGGAGTCCACAGAGAAATTATTATACTTGGAACATCAAAAGGGAAATACTACTGCCTCCAAAATATATAAAGAAAATAAAAGAAAACAAGAATAAATATATTCACCTGTGGAGTTTCCATCTCATGACCTTACTTTAATCTGAGGAACACTGACATCTCACAGAATACTCAGCTGCGTGATATGGAGATGTGCATTGAGAGATGTGAATATTTAGTAAAACAGACATTGGTAACAATCAGGATGAGAACTGTTCAAACATTCTGCTTAGTTTTTTTCACATTCAGTCTTTTTTCCTTGCCAGACAATTTAAACAAGGGCATGAAGGAAATCACATTGAAATCTGGGCTCAGAGGACTCTTTTCCCCATTCAGTGTTCTACCTTTCCATCTTTTTCACCCGGGATTGATACCTTTCCATTTTTATCCAAACATCCCAGCAATCACAGATCTGCATCTGGATTGATATATGATATTTATGAAGCCTGTGGTATAAAAAATTTCCCAGGACCCTTGGCCATGTATCTTCTGAAATTCCCATGAGGGTAAGAGTCCATGGCCAAAGGGCCATCCAGCTTTTTTTGCTGAGTAGCCCTTACCGCCCAAGCAGCCCTTAATCTTTTCACTTACAGTCTCAGTAAATACACCTACATACAATTCTGCTGCTGAAAATCTGTCCTGTTTGGAGCTAACTTCATACCTGTCAGCAAACCTGCTCCTACTTGAGCTTCCCGCAGGATCACAGCCTACTCTGGGTATCCATTGGCTCCAGAATGTAATCAATGAGCCACAGGGGAAGAACCTGCTTTGCTATTGTCTTTCCACAGACTGCAGGACATTATCTTTAGCACCTCCTCCCTTCTCCTTCACTGACCTTGGTGTCTGCAGGGCTGYTTCACGTTTTCACTTTGCTTACAAATACGCTGTACTTTCAAACATGGCAAGGGAACATTTTCAGAACATCCCTCTGGGTTTAATTGTAGAGAGATCTGACTCTCAGTGAGTTCAGATGTTGTATTTTCACACCCACATAAATTTTCTAAATTTTCGGACACAGCTCCAATGTGTGCTTGCATTGGCCTTCTGTCATTAGTCAGGCCTGATTATTGTCTCTTGCTCTTTAAGCTGTTAGCCACTGAAATCACTAATTCTCAAGTGTAAAACACATGAACTCAGCAGCAAATGGACTCAGTCTCTACCAAGTTTTAACAAAAGAAGATTGGCATGGTGGCAGGAAGAAGGAGGCTCCTGTGTATGTATATATTTCTATATATACTGTACTGTGCACTGTGCTGAAGTACTCCAGAAACAGAGGATATCAAGTCATACGGTCCTTTGAAGCAGAGACATGCCACAGAACTGCACTGCAGCCTCTTTTCTATATGACCTTTTCTCCTGTGGACAAAGGGAAGACAGAAAATAAGCGGGGGTTGTTTGGATTTCTATAAAAACTTCTGATAGTCTCTCTCACAGATCGTCCAGACAAAATGTCCAGCATACATCTAGACGTCTGCATAATCCAGTGGGTAAATGATTGCCTGAAGGAACAGGATCAAAGGGTTGTGGTGAACGAGAAGTATCAGGGTGGTGGCCAGTCACCAGCAGGGTTTGCCAGAGTTCAGTTTTAGGGCTGCTTCTCTTCATTTGTTTTATCAATGACCTCAACACAGGAGTGGAGCGCACATCAAGTGGGTTTCCCAACAATGCTTAATTAGGATGATCCATTGATTGCCTCAAGGTTAGAGAGGTCTTACAGAGATATCCTAATAGATGTCACAGGCAGTATGACCTCTAAAAGGGCCAATGCTATAATCAGCACCCAGGAGGGTATAACCCCAGATATAGATATAGACTGGGGGACAGGAGGCTGGAGTGCAGCCCAGCAGAAAATCATTTGGGGATTTTGGTTGATGTTAAATTCAATATGAGTCAAAAATGGGCCCTGGCAGTCAAAAGTACCAACCATATCATGAGGAGCATTAAGTACAGTATAGCTAAGTGGACAAAAATTGTGATTGTCTTATTAGGCTAAGCATTAGTGTAGCCTCACCCTGAATACAAAAATAGTGATTTTCCTGTTATACTCAGCCCTGGTGTAGCCCCACCTTGAATAAAATTTGAGGTTTCAATATATACAAAGTATACAAAAACATTAGAATGTGTCCAAAGGAGGTTAACAAAGATGGTGARGGAGCTAGAGGGCTTGAATCATGAGAWGCAGATGAGGACATTGGTTCACTCAACTTAGAGAAGGGGAGAYTGAGGGGTGASCTCCACAAGGATGGGGTGGAGAAGAAGGTACTGATCTCTTCTCTTTGATTTCTGGTGGTAGGATGCAGCAGGGTGGCTGAAAGCTGTGTCAGGGAAATTTCAGACTGGGCATTGGAAAAAAGTTCTTCAGTGAGAGGGTTTTCAAGCAGTGGAACAGTCTCACAAGAGGAGTTGTCAGGGATTGGAGTCTGTCAGTATTCCAGACAGACAGTATTCCAGAATGATCCAGACAATGCTTTTAGAAATACGTCTTAACATTCAGGTTATCCTGTGTGGAGTCAGGATTTGGTGAACCTTGTGGGTCCCTTCCAACCCAGGATGTGCTATGATTCTGTGATTCTCTGATTCYRTTCTCCTCAGGCAGTCATCAATAAATATTTGATAAAAAGGAGTTAAGGTTATTTGCTGTCGTCTCTCAAGGTATGGCAACACAAGAATTGGGAGGGTTGCTTTCTCTCTGAGGGGCATTGAATAAGAACTTGATTTAGTGTTTATACGCCCACACAGAACAGTTAAAATTGCTGAGAAAAAAATAAATCAAAATAAGAGATTATAGGAAGTGACTGCAAGACTGTGTTCTTTAAAAAATAGACACAATTTGAAACATTGTATCCAAACATCACCATCTGTGCTGTTTCACCAGTGCAGCCGCTTAGGAGAGAAATCAAAAATTTTAGAGGAACGCCGTAGAGGTTCTGCTGGCAGCAAAGAGGTGATATTGCTATACCCCAGCCATGGCTTATCAGCAGGGGATGACATTGCCACATTTACAGTGTTTGAGTGTCTCTTGGAAGGTACAGACATAGAGGGGCAATGTCCACTGAACCAGAGACCCTGCTCCTCTGAAATGGCCATATATGCTCCACCCAATGCCTCCAGCCCTCCTCGGTGATACCACTTAGCCCTAAATCAAAACGCAACAGAGGGAAAGAGGCATCACAGATCAACAATCACAGCTGAAATGTGTTCCCCTTCCTAGCAGCCAAACTATGCTGATGCGTGGTAGGACTTACACCAAAAATCATGCCATGAACATAACAAACCTCACAGGAAACAGGCGTCCGGTGACTAAAATCCATTCAGAGGAATCTGTCTTGATGTTTAGTAATGATTCTGGATGGCTTAAAATAAAAGCAAATAGAAACACCCTCACATATGCATGTGTAACAATGTACAAGTACGGAATCATGGAACGGTTWGTGTTGGARCAGACCTTAAAGATCAYCTAGTTCCAACCCYYRTGCTGTGGGGCATGGACATCTTCCACCACACCAGGTTGCTCAGAGCCTTGCCCAACCTGGCCTTGAATAGTTTTGGGGATGGGGCATCATCAACTTCCCTGGCAACATGTGCCAGTGCCTCAACACTCACAAAGAATTTCTTCCWAATATTTAAACTAAATCTRTCTCTCRGTTCTAATCCATTCCCTCTTGTCCTGTCACTACATGCTCTTGTAAACARTCTCKCCATCTTTCTTGTGGGCTCCATTCAGTTAGTGGAAGGCCACAAGTCACACCTAAGACATCTCTTTTTCAGGCTGAACAATTCCAATTACATGTGATTGCATATTATATATGGCAATAGTAACAACTAGAATAATGATAATAATAATTCCAACATCAGTGTTGAAATTTAACAAGAAAAAAACATGCACAAGACCTTTCGTCCTATGTTGTAACCTAAAGTACAACAGCCAGTTTGTGAACATATGCGTTGTCAAGTTACAAGCAGACAGCCAATCAAATAAGATTTATTTAGATTTTTATAAAAATATTTGTTCTCTAAGTCACTAATGTGCTCTGTGGTGATGTATACAACCTACATTTCACACAGCAGAAAAAGAAAAATCCTGTCAATTGGAAGGACTTGAGTCAATTAACAACAGGCACTGTGGACTCTTGAGGATGGGAAATCCTTTTGGGCATGCATTTGTCTTTAAAAATGTTTGCAATTTGTATTTAAGTGGTGACAAGTTATGCATGGATGAAAGAGCAAAACATCCCTTTCCTGCTCAGTGATACATAAGAAAATCACATACACATTCCACAGCAGATACTGCATATCCATGCTTTTTAATCCTGGCCTTTCAACTGCCCCAGGACACAAAACTGTCTCCAGAAAAGAGGCAGGGGGAGAAGGTGTTTGCACTGTTTTATTTTTCTCCTGTGTCTGTAATGCTTCTCTCTGCAGAACTGCAGCTGGCCACTGTCACCAAGATTAAGAACACAGACTCCAAGAAATAAAGGCTTTAAATTGAATGCTTCCGACATTTAATCCATGCATGGTTTGCAACATTCAGGTCTTCTATCATGCACAATGCACACACCCACAGTCCCACACCCCCACCAGCAATGGATAATCCTTTCAAACAGCCCATGCTGCAGCACAATCATGGAGAAAATGATCCCATGCTTTCAGGAACACGGCAGGATTCCCACTCAGAGCCTGTTGACCTTTGCCCAGGTTTCAGTGATATGCTTTTGATCGTGAGACTTTTAAAGGGTAATTTGTCATCATAAGGAAGATCACGCTGCTGACCGCAAATGAACAGGCTTAGAAATGCTGCTCTGCTTATGCCTGAATCCTTTACAAGCAGCTTGTATTAAGCATTTTAGGGGTTTTGCTATCATACATTAATTTAGTTTGTTCTTCTCTATCAGAAGAATACACTAGCAGTGAAATTTAGAAGCTGCTTAAAGTGAAAAACATCTTATGACCTATGTGATCTGCTGGTTTCATCTGACTTTCCTTATACTCCTCGCTTTCAGAAAGTCAGACTGATCTCAGTGCATTACAGACGATTCAAAACCATGTTTACTTACTGTAGTGGGCTTAAAATTTCATACATAAGGTTGCACTAAAATAAGGCCTTAGGCGGTTTTTGCTGGGGTTTTTGTTTTATTTTTGTTTTGGGGTGGTTTTTTTTTTGGTTGTTATTTCTTTTTTTTCTATTATCACAATCCTGGGAAAATTCAATCAGCAACACAATCTAACAAACTGCATTATTCTATAAAAAAGACTAGCATGCATTTTACTCCTTGTTTTGAAGGATACTAACTTATGATATTTGGAACACTGATCTCTATTAAAATAATATTGTGTTGTCACTTGGCAGATGGCCCTCGGTCATTTAGTGATATTTTGCATACGGCTGCATAAAAATATGACTAAACTTTAGATTAGAATATGCGAAAACAGGCACAGAAATGCAGAGAAAATGCAGCCAAAACCTTAATGAACAGTTTGTTTTAAAAAATGCTAACTGGCAATGTCATCATTTATCAAATCCATAGTGAATCCAATCCTGTACAGATGTGCAGCTGGCTGGATATTTGATTTTCACAGCTACACAAGAGATTGTTTCATTTCTTGGAGAAATTTTGTTTCCCCTCTTGAAGATCTAGTTGTATCTCATTATATATGCTTCATAAGTGGTAGTTTTCTGCTTCCTAAGGAAGCTCAATGGCCTGATGCACTGAGTATGAGGTCAAAAGCCAGAGCTCCCAAGCTCTAATATTGGCTCTGACACCAACTAGCTGCATGGTTTGGATTCAACAGATGCCATTTTCCCTAAATGAAGGCAGTATCATTTAAGAACCACAAAGAGAGCAGCAAGGCATAATTATTATTTTACTGTGTTTTGAAAACACAGAGCAGCAAAACTATCCACCAAGTGAGGCATGAGTCGCTGAGGTTTTCAGAGTTTTCCTCTCATTACTGTGAGACAGATTTCACTGGAGACTGTGCCATCAGCAGAAGAAAACCAGTTGCTAAGGGAAGATGCATGTGCAAACTGTAGGCTGAAGGCCAGATGGAGGAAAGCTGTTTTCTTTTCTAATCAGGGTGGAGACGACTGGTACTTGCAGCAATGTGAGGGGAGAGCTGCCCAGGGGGCTGTGCCTGACCACTGCCTCGATCAGCACCGTGTCCAGCTGGCAGCTGAGAGCTACCCAGGGACAGCAGGCAGTCCTGGCTCAGTAGGGAGGCCAAGATGGGGCAGGAGCCAGGAGGGAGCCGCTGTGAGCAGCAGGCTGCAGCTGGGTGACCCCCACTGAAGCACAGAGCATCAGCCAGGAACACAGCCATGGGCAGCCTGGCATCAGCGTGGCCACGAGCAGCTCGAGGCAGCTCTGCCAGCTGCCATAGGGACATCTGCTCCTCACTCCCGCCAGCACCAGGAAGGTGCCAGTCTGCATGAAGAGCTGGTTTATCAGCCCAAAATCCGCAGATTGTTTTGGATCTGTGTCAGGGTCAGATCGAGCCTGAGCTCGGCCTCTTTTGGTTCTCTCCTTTCTTGCTGGGAGTCAGCACACAGCAGGCTCCTGGATAAATACACCCATTCCACACCACTCAGAAGCTCCCAGGGGTGATGGGAGCTGTCAAAACTTTCTCCAGGGTGGGGGTAGGTGTGGTGCTTGGGGACATGCTTAGGGACATGCTCTAGTGGTGGATCTGGCAGTATTAGATTCATGGTTGGACTCAATGGTTGCAGAGATCTTTTCCAACATCAATGGATCTAATCCATTGGTGGCCAAGTAGGGGTAGAACCCAGGTACCAGCAGATGAATTGCCATTTACAGTGCATGTCCAAATGGGCACACATTTCAGGGATAGAGGGGATATCCTTCCTGTCTCAAGTAGAGATATAGCTGAAGTTTATGTGGACCACAGGTGGTTTGTAAAGATTTCACAAATTAGTGAAAAGCAACAACGGTAAAAGCAGTATTTTCTGGGCACAACTGTAACTGTTGGAYCCTCTGAGCCCATTAATGAGATCCWAGGGCTTAGTCCCTAGTCCTCAGGACTGATGACTTATGCTAGGCAGCTTTGTGGGAATGCTTTTCTCTGACACTTCCAATTAAAAGCCATGAAAAAAACAATACTGGGTGTTTCTCTCCCTCCCTGCAGTGTTTCCCAATCAGAAACACTCAAACTATTTCACTGCCTGGGTATGTGTTAGGAAGCCAGTGCAGAAAAAACTCCAATCAAATGCACTGAAAAATAGCAGGAGGCTAGAGTATTAACTTTAAAAGCTATTAGAAATCAATCAGGACTTCAGCAGGGCCTGAGGGGCAGACTGATGGAATGGAAGGCAGTCTATTAAACATAAAAGTCAATTAAGCAACAACTTCAGAGTTCCTGCCCTCCACCACAAAAAATTAAGGCAGAAGAGACAATGGCAGCTAGGACCCTTGTCTTGTCACAGGCTCATAACCTGAGGGTTTGTCTCTAACAACTGTGGTCACACAGATACATCCAAGTAAAGGACGATTAGGGAGGCATTTGTAGGAACTTACATTCAGAAAATAGTGAAGATGGCTGCCAACAGATCATCCTGGTCTGGTGTTTGGGGACCGTGCCTCCATGCTATTTGAAGATCACTTTAATAACCCCTGTAAAGTGCAATGCCACTGATTACAGTGGGAAAAAAACCCACACAACAACATCAAAAAATCCAAAACAACCTCCCCCTGTTCCCCCTTCTCGAATGCTTACCAACATCAAAGAAAAGCTTAGGGAAAAATAACATCTGAAACACTCCTTAAGCACTACCAATATACAAATATACTCCCTTCTCATGGAGATCACCTCTTACTGGCATTTTAAAATGTGCTAGGTACATGTAAAATGTACATGTATAAGGTCATAATGACTTGTTCCCTCAATCTTTACAGTCATGTAAAATGGATGGGAAAAAAATTCTTCATCCATCCTAACTTTGTCAGAAAACCTAAGTTCCAGTAGCCAGCATAAGCAGAAAAAAATCCATATGACAAAAGGCAGAGGTCAAATGGATAAAGGGACTGTTTCTACTTGCAGTCCCCCGATAGTTATACAAAACTTTCAGAAAACTGGGATAGATGAAACTTAGATTTAGAAATGTCATTTAATTGTCAACATGCCAAGCCACAGAGCAGTTAAAAACACAGAAAACGCTGCTTACTTTTCTTAGAAATTCTAGGACAAAAATCCTTTATTTAGAAAACGATGACATAATTTTAAGAAAGAAACATAAATTTTGCCCTTTTATATTCTCCTGGAATATTTTTTTTTTCCTTACTCATCTCTTTTCACCTTTTCTGCCTCTTGTACTGCACTTGTACACCTAGAAACAAGGTGTACAAGGTGTAACACTTGAACAGGGTAATGTCTCGGTCTCTGAAGAGGAGAGTTTAAATTGGTTTTAAAAGAATTCCAAAGCAAAATATGTAAAATTACATACTTGCTCCCTCTTGTTTGATATAACCAGTTCTGGCAAGAGCCATTACTCCAAAGAGCTGACTGAGTGCAGATTTAGAGGGAAGCGTATTAACACTGCAGGAAAGCCTGAACGTTGGGTTCAGACTCATCGGTGAGTAACTTTATGGAGTCATGAAAGTCACCGATTTCATCTATTTGTTATAAAAACCCCGAGAACAGGGAGAAAAGCTCATCACTGCATTTGGTCCTATTGTGCAAGATTTTACACTGCTAGGACCGCCTACGGTTAGGGGAGAAGAGAAGCCTAAAAGTGCCAAAGAGAAGCTTCCATGCGAAAGGTAGGAGTGAGATGGAAAATATTTACAGCTCGCTATTGCCCTCTGGTGTAAGCTGTGCCGGCCTCCGTGGTGCTCCCGAGTGATGAAGGGAAAAATTCCGAAGTATAGCTCTTTATTTGAAACGAAAAGATAACAGCTCCTTCCATGAATACGGAGTTTTATACCTTTTCAAATTAACCTTGAGAGAATCTGGTGTAGGGAAGGAGAGGGGGGGAGTTTGGAAAGGTGATGATAATATGTAGCTTCTCTCCCTAGACTTTTGGGAGAAAAGAAATTCTCCTTGGAAAACATTTGCTTCACAGATCTTCTGTCTTCTAATTTAGTTGCATCATAAGGCATCAAGCAAATTGTTTCCTGACTGTTTTAAGGCAAGAAAAGACAGCAGAAGACATGAATTCCAGCTTGATTTAGAGAGTAAGGGAAGAGCTTTTATTTTAAAGAAAATAACGAGCTCCTGGCCACTTGTTATATATATTTGAGTTGARGGTTTGGKGKTTTTTYACTTAAGATTAWCTAAAAGTATTTAAAGAGTGTTCTCTAGATACTAGGATATGTAAACCACTAGAATGATAAATCTAATAGAATATTTTTGAGAAAAATGTTCCCAAAATATTTTATATCCCAGAAAGCAATACTGCTGTAAATATAATAAATTTGAATTTTAACACATTAAAATATGTCTAATGAAGTAATAAAATTACTAATGCAATTTCCTGCAAAAATCTTATGATTACTCCAACCTGAAATGAGAGAGAGAGATTGGAAATAATTGGTACATTTACGATAGGATGGGGAAACACACTCAGAAAAAAAAGTGTTTCCCTTGCTAAGGGCTTGATTGTGACCAGTCTCTGTTTAATCTTAAATATAATCTGCCATGGGGCTGTACCAATAAAAGGTACCTGTACCAATAAAGGAGACCTGCAGATCCATTTCTATGAATAACTGCTTGTTCCCCCTGCAGCAAAGCTTTCTGCTTTCCCTGCCAATATTAATAATTTTCTTTTTCTGCCTGGTCCCTGCTAACTTGTGCATAGCAAGGAGTGGGATTTATCAGTTCATTCATAATCATGTGCAACAGGGACAGGCACACTTTTTGTTTGCTATTGGTGGTCTGTGTTGTCAGTGAAAACCCTTAAGTACTAGAAAGTGTGATTTACCTTACTTTTACAGAAATCTTGAAGAATTAAACCCTGCAAATGTCCATGCCTGAGCCCACAGTGATGAACCCACATGCAACCATCTATACTGAAGGCCTCTAAAATCAAACAAAGTGATCCCCAAGCCTGGTGTCCAAATATCAAGAACATGTTGGGAGTTTCATTGCATTCAGAGCAAAGAAATTTGGGAAGTAAGCTGCTTCCTTCTTCACTTTGTTCTTCTGCACCACTATAAAGTTAAAGTTTACTTTTACTTCCAGCTTTACTGCTTGTCATGGTTTAACCCTAGCCAGAGCYCCACAGAGCTGCTCACTYACTCCCCCACCAGTGAGATCAGGGAGAGAATTGGATGAATAAAAGCCAGAGAATTCAGGAGTTGAGATGAAGTTTAACAGGAAAACCAAAAGCCAAGCACAYRAGCAAAGCAAAACAAGGAATAAATTCCCTTGGGCAGGCAGGTGTTCAGCCATCTCCAGGAAAGCAAGGCCCCACCAAGTGATTTGGGAAGAAAAATACCATCATTCCTTCTTCCTTCTTCTCCCCACTTTGTATACTGAGCAGATGTCATGTGGTCTGGAATATCCCTTTGGTCAGTTGGAGTGACCTGTCCTGGCCACATCTCCCACAAGCCTCCCACACGTCCGCAATTTCCTTGCCAGCGTGGCAATAACAAAAACACCTCTCTATCATC